>NW_004949144.1:2062158-2073432 GCF_000317375.1 Microtus ochrogaster
AACATTTGGTTTTATTACTTAAGTATATTTAAGTATTCAATTCCTTAAGTACACAAAAAGCTCTCACTCATTGACTCATTATAAAAGGGTAGGAATCCACTGTGTTGATGTGTCATGAGTTACTTTAGCAGTTTGGGGACACTATTTTAAAAATAAAATAGTGATTTTGCTTGTTTGTTTTGCAGAGCTAAGAATTGAACCTAGGGTATCAAGCATGTTGGACAAGACCACTATGATTTTATTATCAAATAGCTAATCCTCTTGAATGACAAGGGGGAGGGGGATGCTGTTTAAAGAATCTTAGTCTTGGGGCTGGGGAGAGAGCTCAGTTAATATAAATTATTGTTGAGCTAGCCTGAGGACCTGCATTCCCAGAAACTGTGTAAAAAGCTGGGTGTAATGGTGCACACTTGTAATCCCAACACTAACGAGATGGAGATAATTGAATCTCTGGAACTCCCTGGCTGGCTAGCATACTCTACTTGGCAAGTTGCAGGCCAAAAAGAGACTGTGTGGTAATTAAAAAAGGTGGAGGGCTCCTGACAAATGATACCTCATGTTGTTCTCTGTCCTCCACACATATGCAACCATATCAACATAAACTGGCGCGCGCGCACACACACACACACACACACACACACACACGTAAACAAATCAACACACAGAAAAGAATCTTAGCCTTGCTTCATTTTACACATTTTAAAGCTATTTTTAAGGTGAGAGGCTGGGTGGTGGTGGCACACTCCTTTAATCCCAGTCCTCGGGAGACAGAGGCAGGCAGATTTCCATGAGTTTGAGAACAGCCTGGTCTACAAGCATCAGTTCCAGGACAGGCTCCAAAGCTACAAAGAAACCCTGTCTCAAAAAACAAAACAAACAAATAAAAACAAAACAAAAAAGGATGAGTGGCTGAATCAAAATTTTGTGGACATTTAATTTTCATTCAGTATTTCTGTTACCCTCCATCTTTGCTGTTTTACAGTGTTTCAAGGTTATCTGCATTTCCGGCTCTCTGTTTGAGATTGAAATCCTCTTCACAGATGTAAGCAATTGGATGCATTTTCTTGTCTGTGAAATGTGTGATTATAGCCGTTGTAAGCACCACACCTTCGGCTTTCTAGTTCTTTCCTTTGCTTTTTCGTGCTGTGAGAATTAACTAGCAAGCCTGGAATCAGAGAGTCTCAGGTTCACACGGTAATGACCTTCAGACAGGATATGATGCAATCTAGGTAATGGTGCAGCCTGTAACTGTGGGACTGAGAATTTGGGAACCAGACTGTGACAAACTTGTCTGCATTGTTTATTGATGACAGCAGGCCAGATGATTTGACCTTGGTTTTAATGAGACCCTGAGAGATGCCTTCTGCTGAGGCAGGTTGTCTAGTCTCAGCAAAATTCAGCAAAATTCTGTCTTTATGATCAGCAACACATAAAAAAAATCTCCAAGCAAGACTCTGGGTTTTCTTGACACCACAGTATTCTGGGCAAACACCAGTGATTGTGGAGCCAACAGAAAACCATGGAAGAGTGGAAAGAGAGCAAGGGAAAGGTACCGTCTCTCTGTGCCAAAATACCTACTTTTCCTTTCCCCCCTATTTCTCTTGAGACAGTCTCTCATGTATCCCATGCTGGCCTCAAACTCACCATTTTGCCAAGCATGACCTTATACTCCTGTTCCCCCATGATTCCTCCCTGCATTTGCGGGGAACGCAAGCCTGATTCACTATTACCCCTAACTCCTATATCCTTCTAATAAGAGGTTTTACTATCAATATCCTTACTTCTGTGCCATTAAGTTGTACTCTTATCATTTAATAAACTAATTTTTTTTTTAATTCTCAGCAAACAAAACTGTTAGAGCCTGTTGTTTTGGTGCTGTCCCTGTTAGAAATCAGTCCAGTGCCTAGAGATTTTGTTGGCATATCACATGCAACAAAGATTGATTTTGGTAAGCTATAAGCTACTATGTACATTTTGTAGTTTGACATTTGGCTTGATTTATGGTGACTTATTTACATAGCTGAAAATTTTTTATTCTTTTTCCAATACACTGTCATTTTTTCATTTTAGGTTGCGTATTTTAGATAAAAAGACTAGAAAGGATGTATTGTGGTGTAGAATTTAAGTTGGAAGAAACAATGGTATTGTTAGCGAATGTTAGTCTAGTCTAGCAAATATCATTAATTTAAAAAGTATAAATAATTAGCATTATGCTAAGACCCCTGGTAACTTTAGTTTTACATGTGAAACTATAATCTCATGTCTATATTGGTATATTTACACTTTGATATATTTGAGATTGATGTCATTGTAGCTATGAGGTGTGATGTCAACATTTCCCAGATGTCTATGCACTTTTCCTGTCATTTGGGAGTAACTACCACCCGTACTCTCTTAGCTGCCGCTTTTAACTCACAGCAAATGTCTAAGGAACTGACAAAGGGGAGGTCGTGGGGGAACAGAATGGATCAGATCATAGCAGCTAGAAAGCAAGGAGATAGTGCTGACCCTGGAAAACTCTTTCTTCCCCATCCAGGCTTTCAGACTAGGTAATATTGCTTCTCACACAGAGAGTTCCCAATTACTTAATCCTGTTTGGAAACACTTTACTGTTTTCAATCTAAGCAAATGGACAAGATTAAAAATTATAACACATACCCTAGTCTTATTGTTTTTTTCTGTCTCTTACTCAGTTTTCTGTGTTTTGCTATCATGTCTTTCACACTTCATAAAAAAAAAAAAAACATTGTTTGTATTCTGCTTTATCTTCTAGCTAACCAAATTTTTACCAATGGTGGTTTTCAGTGTTAGATACAAAATCCAGGACCTTGTGCTCATTAAAAAGATCCTCAACCCTTCATTCATTTTACAGTTAAGTTTATATATTAAACACTTGGGTGTGGGGGGGCAGGTCACTGATGTTGCAGTTTGTTAAGAAACACAAACAGAATCATCACTATCATTGAATGATAGATCCTATCAACTCTTAGCCCAATTTCCATCCCATGATACCATCTTGAAAAGTTCAGTATCACAACTAGAATATCAACTTCCGTATCAATATTGATAACACCATAGCATGTCATTTCTCTATCACCATGTAGATCCAATACATTGAGCTTTTATGAAGCCAGTCCAGTCTCCTCTTGTCCTTACTGCTCCTTAACACTAACATGTTCTGGTTCAGTGGTTTTGTTATTACAATGATGTTATAGAAATAGAACCATTTTGTATGTTTTTCTTTCCCACTCAAGATGCTGTCCTGGATATTCATCTGGACAGGCGGACAAATTAAGAGCAATAGATTTTATTGTTGAAAGGATTTCTTTGATATTATTTACCACATATTTTAGCCACTCACTCACCAAAGGACATCTTGGTTGTCTTCTTGTTTAGTTCTTACAAATCAAGGTGCTATACACAAGTGTGTTTAGGCTTTAGTGAATGAAAGTTCCTAAGGTAAGGGTTCAGAGGTGCAAATGCTGGGTTGTAAAAGGTCAGGTTTTAATGAAGCCATTCCCCTGTTCTTTCATGGGCTGTGTCACTGTACAGTCCTGCCAAAGATGACTGGTGATTCAGCTTCTCAGACCCATCAAACATGTGATGTCGTTGGTTTGTAATTTCTGCTTTCTGGTGTGTACAGTGTGTCATTCTGTGGTTTTAGCTTGTTTTTCCTAATGGCTAATGACATTGAACTCTGTTTTTATGCTTCCTTGACACTTTCTTAAATTCTTCAGTGAAATGCATTGTCATGGCATTCATTTTATCACTGAATGGCTTGATTTCTTGTTGAGTTCTGAGAGCTTTATTGACTCAAGTTGTGGTTTGCAAATACTGACTTTTTCTACCTTGTGTGCCCAGATATTTTTATGTTGAAGTAGGTTCATCTCATCAACTTTACCTTTTATTAATAACTCGTTAGATGTTAAATCTAAGAACTCTTTACACACTTGAAGAATGAATTTCTTCTTTTTTAAAACTTCTTAATTTGGGCACAAGCTAAAGTTAAGAGTAGAAAATAATGTTCCTTATTTTATTAATAACCTGGTATATATAGGGATTGAATTATAATCATCTTCTTTTTAGAAAGTTGAGATATAGTTTTAATATTCTAATGAATTTTACTGGGTGAGCCCTATTTCAAGTCACTTCTGCTTTGTTTATTATGCTCCAGATGGCATGGGCTGCATCAGATGGTAATAAGACAGAAGAAAGGGAAATGAGACTTGTCCTTGACATTTCATCCTACATAGGAAGCAAATGTTTGAGCTTTAATGGTGTTTGAATTGTAGCTAATTTACAACAGGTTATCAATAATGACTGAACAATATCATTTCTTGGGTAACTGAATCAAAACAATTCTAAACCTCACAAACAAGTTATTGGGTATACACGATGCCACACATTGTACCTCAATGATTAATTTCAAATATGAAAATAGACAGAAAAGGCACAAGAAAAACTGATCTCTCTGGAAGTCTATACACTTTGCAAATGACATTCAAACGGTGCTGGTTAACTTTTGGGTTATATTTGCTGAAACCTTGGTGAGCACACGTGCAGAGTGCATGTGCATATTATTTTTAGAAAACTAGATATCTCTGTAAATGGTTTGTTAACCTATTTTCATGGGAAATATTACATAACTACATCTCTACATCTAGTCATTCTAGACAATTTTTTAAAATTAATTAATTGGATTCTTTTACCAGATTTTTCTGCTTTACTGTGTGAGCTTCCTCTAAATATAAGTCAAAGTGCCTTTTTAGCTTTTATATACATGTAAATAGTTCTTAATTACTTTCTTTATCCTTTTACACATCTGGACATCTGGACTTTTTACATAATAATATAGCTATACACAATTTATAACCCATCGCTAGAAACAGGTAACTTTGAAAATATGCTTTTATACTTACACTTGATGCCCAAGAAAATGGATGTTGCTAATAAGCCCACACAGAACACACAGGAAATCACCGTCGTGACACAGCATATTCCTAAATGTGGAATCAGAACAATGACAAAAGTTAGAGAAAGCAGTTGCAAGGGATGGGTAGAGACAATGTCAGGATGAGTAGGAAGGATTGTTCCTTCCTATTGTAGAAATAAAAAGACTTGAAACTCTATTAGGAAAAGGAGAATATTTGCTTCAGTTCTCTCAAATAAACCTTATAGCCTTGCATGCATCTGACCTGGAAAATACCCAATTCACTAGACTTAATATCATAACTCTGTGATCTTAATGTACAATATTATGACTTTAATAAGCAATTATATATATCTATTTATTTACTACCTATTTTTTCAATAATCTCAATAATGGCAACTAGGCAAGCTTAAGTTCTTAACATCAAGACTCTCTTACCTGTTTTCAGAATTTCTTGAACATGACTCATTAAACTATTTTTAGTTTTAATGAGCAGTTTAGAAAATGAACAAAAAATTTCAGCTCAGTTTTCAACTCTCGAAGGAGGAAAGGTGAGTGACGTGGCTTCTTAAATTATTCATATTAATCAAAGAAAAATAAAATGGATCCTCACATGTTGTGATAGACCAGATAATGTATTGCCTGGGATCATCCCTGGAACCTTGAAATGGTGCTGTATGTGACAAAAGAGATTCTGAGGCTAGTGCTGGACTGGGGATCTGGTATGGGGAAGTCAGCCTCAATCAGTGAATTTGTAACAAGTCAGCACTAAAGACTTAACTGTGTAACTACTTGGGAAAACATAATAAAGGACTTTTAAAGTCCACCAAATTAGTTGATGTATGATTTTATATGTGACATCTAGTTGATGAATTAAAGAGATGACTGTAAAAATAAAAACTTATCAATTTGAAAATATTCTGCGCTATAGAGTTTTAAATAAAAATACCATAAGATATAGAAATAGATATTAAATAATAAAAACATAATTGCATCCGCATGAAGGACTTCTTTTCTAGTTTTTCAACTGTTCCCTACATTTCTTGGTATTTGTCAGATAATTTGCATTTCAGGCAAAAACTAAAATAATTAAAATTGTATTATTTCTTTTATCTACTTTCAAGCTTGAGAGAGAATATATCATATATCCTGAGCCCAGTGCCCTTTGTCATTTTCACCTGCACTCATTCATCCATTCCAGTGAACGTATCAGGCATACTAGAATGCTCTAAAGAGCTTATCTCAGATTAGAAGAAAAGCCGTGGGTTCATCACAGAACACACACAGAAAAACTTCTAGTTTTCTATTACACATTCTGAATGTATTACCTGAACATTTGCTAGAAGACAGACATTTCTGAGCAGCCTCTGAGGGTGGACTATCCCACTGAAGAGAGCTGTATATCTCCTCCTCGTGCATGCTGAAGGTGCTTGGAGAAGTAAAGCTGCCTACACAGAAGCCTGGCAGAAAGAACTCCTCTTGTGACTAGGAGTAGGTTGGTACAGAAAACAGAACTGACTACTTTTTCACAGCTGCAAAATGCACTGGAGATTAAGGTGCAGAGTAGGAACATCATCCATCATCATCCAGAAAGTGGAAGCTTTAAAGTTTAAACTTAAACATAACACAATAAAGGAAGAAATGAGAGTGTACTGAACTCAAAATGGCTATGGTAAAATTATACTGTTGCTCTGATTCCCTTACAGTAGCTGATGCTGAAGATGAAATACACAGAACAGACTTCAGTCTAGTGTAGAATACGAAGCACAAAGATGACTCAGGGAACAAATATAAGGGCAGTCCAATCTAGGCAAACCAACTTGTACATAGCTTTTGGGTTTCCAAAGAAGGAAACGTGGAAGGGACTACATCCCTAAATTCATTTCCAACCAGTCTATCCGTTAGGATAATACTGACTGCTAAGATGATAGGTAAACTTCAAAATAACAGTCAAAATAAACAGGTCTGTGATTGTTTAGACCTCCCTCATAGTTTGTCCCCAGGGACAGAGCTCTCTGCCAGAAGAGGCCTGGGTTATTTCCATATTCTTGAATGTTGGAGCCGTGTTGAAGGGAAAGAGGAGGTGACAAACCCACACTTGTATCTTGAAAACAATGACCTAGAAGTGATATGAATCACAGCACCCCTATCCATTGCATTTCCACATTGATCATGAAGATTGAGTTTGCTTGGGCAGCTGCATCTAGAGATAACTTTACTCTTGGAGGAAGAATCAGTTATTTACTGGACAGATAACCATTTTCATCACATCCTCTGACTACAGCATTGGTACTGAGAAATTTGATGTCTTAAACATCATTTATCTCTAGGCCTCTTGTCCTTACGTTCAAAGGTCACTTCTCAGTAATTTATATTTCATACAACTTGCAAAGTTGCATGTTCTTATTTATTTAGAGTCTCAGTAGATCAATTGTTCTTCATCACAAATGGCACACTCAAGAGGTATTGTAAGGGAACTCAATAATAAGACTACAGTTTGGGGAAAGGTTAATAATAAAGCCAAAGGCAGGGTAATAAAACATGCATTGTAGAACGGATGTCAGCTGTGGCCTAAAGCACAAAGAAGGGTGCACACTAGGACTTTGTGGTCTGCCTCACTAGAGCTAGGGTCTGGGATGCAGAACATCAAAGCTTACTAAACCAAAATGTGTAGCGAGTCTGAATTATATATCTGACCATGCCTCCATGTCTCTCAGAGACTGAGTTTATTCAGAAAATATATTCTATTTACTTGTATTTAGCTTCCTGAGACACAAGGGATAGGTGGGGTCATTAGGGACAAATAAACAACATCCAACACATTCTGCCAACATTTTCTGTGCAGCTCCTATTCTGAAAACAGAATGACTGAACTTCAGATAAACCTTTGCATATGCTAAATTCTACCAGGAGGAGAAAAGAGGAAGAAACACAACAACAAATAAGATCACAACTAACCCAGGAAACCAGAGCTCCATCCACTGCTGCTCATTTCTAGTTTCTCTTCTCATTTTATCAGCACTGAAACCCAAGCTTGGATAGATCCAGTATTTCCCAGGACATTCCACTCCTGGTAAATTTTTATCATTCATTGGCTTCTCCCAACAAAAGATCCATATGCTACATGTAGTGCTGCCGTTCTTGGCCACTTGTTTGTTTCAAATAATATTTATTGTTTGTCATTCATTGCATTCTTAAGAATTTTAAAGTCCTATCACAAGAATTACTTCCTCACTACAGCTCTATGAGTCAGGATGGGTAAGTGGGCTGTAACTTAGGATATAGAGAAGTCCATCCATTTAGTGAGTTTCATGCTGAGTGTCTGAAATGGAATGATGGAATGCTCTGATTGTCGAACCTGGGCTGTTCTCATTTCACAATATGGTTTAGACATAACTGATAAGGAAGAAGAGGTCTTGTAGGTAAAGTGTGTTTGGTTTCACCTTCTGTGTATGTTTAGCAGGTCTTTAAACATGTTCCTTCTAAACCTGCATGTGATGTAGTAATATATAAATATGTCTTTTCCCATACTAAGAGATGAAAAATGCTAAAGTCTAGGCACAGGGTTGATGTTTGGATAGTTCCTGAATTATTAGTTTCCACTTCGTTTCTGTAAATAGACAGTTGTAATCAAGCCCTGAATCCGCAGCTACAGAGAAAAGGAGAAAAAGCCAAGACTTTCCATCTTGCAAGGTCAAGATCTTGGCATTTGCTATCAAGAGATCAAAGAAATTCTGTTGTTTTTCTGTGGCTCAGAACTCTATTTCCTTATGGAGAGTCGAAAATCAACCAAAAATTTGTTGGTTGGTGTAGAACTGTGAAACTAACATGTATTTTTTGAATATTGCATACTTGATGCTCTGATCAATATTTTATATAATTACATCAAAGATCAACACAATTCTCTTCTGGATAAGGTAACTGCTCACTATATAAGCTAGGGAACAGAGTTAAAGAGACTAAATCATTTGTCCCAAACCACACATGGAGTACATGTTAAGGTAACATTTATTGAAAGGTACTAGGAGCTGACAGCTTCCAACAGGGTCACAGGAATGTGTGTTAAAACAGATTTCCTTGTCTCCTCAGCCTTCTGAGCATGTTCAGTTTTCACAGAGACCTCAGCTGAGATGAACTGTATTCATGATCCTACTTTGTCATTACTTAAACAAAGGAAGCTGTGGGGGAGAAAGCACAAATTCTGCCTCTTATCCTGTTAGAGGTGCTTCCTCACAGGCCCTATAAATACTTCTGAGTTATTCAGCAAACACCAAACATAGAACCATCAGGAAAAGAACCAGATAAAAACTTCTGCTTCTTCTTCTGCCTTCTGTACACTGTTTTGTCAATAAATATTTATTGGTTTCATAAACCCCATGAGGTCTTCCTCAAATCCAGCTTCCTTGTGTTGTAAAGAAGGTGACCACTATTGAGAGAAAAGAGATGTGAACTGGGGAGAGTGAACTTTTGTCTCCTGGGATAACTTCCTTGAGTCAGGGACATGCTTGGTGCTTGTCACAGACAATGGACAATCAAGTCGTGGGGACCATATTCATGGAGTTCCTGGTATCAGTAGTCTGAAAATTTCTTGTAAGTATATAAATTATACATATAATTGAAATTGTATGGTCATTGTATAAATATAAAACTCAGGTCTATTTTTGATGAAATATATAAGATAGGCAATATCATACACTTTAATTTATTTTAGCATTTATACACACACACACACACACACACACATACACACACACTCACTCAGGTTTATCTTCCAGCTCCCAAACCAAACTATTTTAAGTATGAGAAGATGGAAGTTAAATGAAATACAAAATTGCCTCATTAGCTAGGCACATCCCTTTAACAACAGCATTTGGAATGCAAAGGAAGGCACCTGGTCTACAAAGTTAGTTTCAGGAGAGATAAGGCTCCAAAGTAAGGCCCTGTCTCAAAAATAGATAGATAGATAGATAGATAGATAGATAGATAGATAGATAGATAGATAGATAGATGAATTTCTTCATGGTTGTTCTTCGGTTAAGGAGTCATACCAATTAAACTATTGTAAATATTCAGTCTACATTATTTATACTGTCACATGATACGTTTTTAAACTATGATGTTTTGCACAGTGCTGTCTTTTGTGCCCTATTCTAATTTAATTTTATGGTGTATATTTGAAGATGCAGTGGATTACATACATGGTGTTAAGAAAATTAGAAATGAAAAGGGGAAAAGAAAGTAAATAGAACGTGAAATACTGAAAAGCACTAGCTCTGCTTACTTTATGTTTTTTGATATGCAGATAAAGGATGAGATATGTGGTTATAAGGATAATATAAAAAAACAAAATAAACAGTTTTATGACTGGGGAATTCTTTCACCCAGATCTTTTATTGCATGACCAACCACTTATCTGACATCCTGTTCACTCTTCTGCATTAAAGCAGTTGGTCTACTCTTGTCAGGCCAGCCTTCCTCTCACACATTAAATAATTTCTGTCTTCACAGGAAGCTGGATGGATTTTCCCATTATAAAGATAGGCGCAATTCATGTTTTCTCCTGTATTCCCAGAAAGGCCAATCCTGTAAATGAGAAAGGAAGAGAGCATTAAAAAAAAAAAAGAGTACTTAAGAAAGCAAGGAACATGCATGCTTTGCTGATCAAACTAGAGGCTTGAGATGGGTAAAGAAACAGCATATGTATCTTTGAGAAACCCTTTGTCCACTGCATACTTGAAAAGTTCAGTAATGATTTAGTACAGTGTAAGTCAGGAGAAAAGTCAATACAAGTACAAGAAGAGTCCAGAGGAGGAGGCACATTATGCTCTGACAGGCCAAGCAAAGCTTTATCTACAATTTACTTTGGGTCAGTGTTGAAATAAGATTATATTTTAAATGAGCAGAGAGGAAATGGGATGTTCTTAAAGAGACAGCAGCCAGCTGCACAACATGGGGAAATCCTCAAGAAGTAAGATGGGCTAAGTACTGTAGAGCTGAGAACTAACAGCGCCTGGTAATTGTCTGAAAGTTTGTCTCTAGTCCCCAAATAATTGTTTACAATGAGAGACAAGGGAAGTATGTTTAATTTACTTGGAAGACAACTATGGATGTAGTAATAGGAGCGGCGGGGCTGCGTCCCTGGCACCCTGGCCGCCTGGCTAGCTTACGCCCAAAATAACAACACACAAACTGTATTCATTTAAACACTGGGATTAAAGGCATGTGCCACCACTGCCCAGCTTTATTAAGGTATTGTGATTGTGTAGTTCATTTAAAAATGTAATGTATATAGGTTGTTAATGGATAATCATTAATAATAGTCAAGTTTGTAGTCATGTTAGTTA
>NW_004949144.1:2074367-2079143 GCF_000317375.1 Microtus ochrogaster
GACCGGTGCTCACAGATTATTAGAGATGGGTTGATCGGGATATCAGAATTAGCCAATAAGGGCTAGAGCTAAAGGGCCAAGCAGTGTTTAAAAGAATACAGTTTCTGTGTAATTATTTCGGGTAAAGCTAGCCATGCGGGCGGCCAGGGTGCTGGGGACGCAGCCCCGCTGCTCCTAACACAACATATGGACACCAACCAATGAGTTATCAAAATAGTTTAGTGATTAAGGAGTAAAGACACGGTCTCTTCTTTTTAAAAACTCAAATTCCAATGAGGAGAAATTGGTATGATGCCCAGAGAAAAGCAGACAGGAAAATGTCAGAAAGTTGTAAGAGCCAAGAGACAATAAAACAATAAAGAGAAAACAGGTCAGGTGTGTGCCGAAAGGAGCAGGATTTAGTGTGAGCCATTAGAGTTGCTCTCACTGAGAAAGTGGCCTTCAAATAACCTTGACCAACAGAGATGGCTTGGTCAGGGAATGTAGAAGGGAAAGAGGAATTTGACTCCTTGAGAATTTAGAGAGAACACCACTTTGCTGCAATATTGTGAGCAAGGTAGTAAGCAATGAGCAATAAGCTCAAGGTTTGCAGGAGGTTTGTATGTATTTGTGTGTTCTAGGATTCTATCCAAGGTAAATCATAAATATATGTTGACTTAATTGTCTATTTACATAATAATAAAATTGTATAGGCTTTTATCATAATTTCTAGACAGGGAGAATGTAGCATTGTTCAAAATAAACAAAAGATGTTGAAATTAGTGATTAGAGGGCCGTATGGAGAGGAGCCAGCAAGATGGTTCATGGGGAAAGGTGCTTACTCGCAAGTCTGCTGACCTGTATTTGATTTCCAGGACCTACATGGTGGAAGGAGACAACCAATTTCCTAAAGTTGTCCTCTTTCCTACATTCACATACATTGTGGTATGTAAATTCTTTCTTTCTTTCTTTCTTTCTTTCTTTCTCTCTCTCTCTCTCTCTCTCTCTCTCTCTCTCTCTCTCTCACACACACACACACACACACACATACAATAAATTCTAAATTTTAAAAAATTAAGGAGAGACAGAGCCATATTGAATAACACAACTCTTGATGAAATAAGGTCATTTGCCTACAATGCCATTAGAAGGGTGGAGCCTCATTGTATGACATTAGAATTGCCTTGTGATCTACAATGTACCTGATTTGTGGAGATTCATAGGTCAAAAAGATACCAAAAATATCCTTGATGTAAATATTCTAATCATAAAATAATGAAAGGATAAATTTATTCTCAAAGCACAAAAAAAAATCAACCAATTTACACACACACACACACACACACACACACACACACACATGCACAAAGGGAGAGAGAGAGAGAGAGAGAGAGAGAGAGAGAGAGAGAGAGAGAGATTAGTCACATATGACTGGCAGCTACAACCCGCAGTGGTGTAGTCAGGCAACTTGTGTTCAACAAGAAATATGGGACTCAAAACTTTATGCAATGCCTTCTAGATGAGTTTCCAGGGACTTACATATTCTTGGGAAAAATTGAGCTATCTTCCCACATCCAGTCCTTATCAGAGTTCTGGCGTGATAATCCAATCCAACGGGCCGAAGTGATCCTGTTTGTGATATATTCCTATTGCAAACAAATCCATACTGTGGTAAGTGTCTGCACAGCACTACACATTGGCAGCAACACAACTTCACAAGAAGCAAATTATGGAATTATGCAGCTATGTTGATACTAATGGGTTATATTTCATGTCTAGGATTTTGCTAATCTGTTTTGAGATATTAAAAACATTTATAGAGCCATGAGAAATTGTATTAAACAGCTATTTTTCTATTTTTGCTGGGATTTTATAATTCATTTTTCTATTTCCTATCAGTTCAAGATTGGAGTCCCAGAGAGACATGATTCAAGCCGGGGTGAATGCACCAACTACAGATGACAGGAAGCAAAGTGCTCTTGAGAAGCTTTGCATTTCCTGAAATTAAGTTCTTGGATTTTATCGATTATCTTATACATGGAAATATTAATTTGTTTTAGTTGGATGGATAAAGGGAACTATACATGTGTTTCTTAAAGGAATTAGTAAACAACGTGCATCTACCTTTCCAAGTTTTCATCATCCTATGCTTTCTTTCTCCTTTTGGATAGATTCTAACTGTGTAGGTCAGACTGGCTCCAAACATGTGGTCCTAGCCTCAGTTATGACTACAAAAGCATGTACCACCACATCTGGCTCTGATTTACTTTTTCCTACCTAGTTATAACTTGCTTTTTGTTAGTTAGTTTGCTCCATTTTTTTTTTTTTTTTTTGAGACAGGGTTTTTCTATGTATGGAACATCCTTAGCTGTCCTGGAACTCACCCTGTAGACCAGGCTGGCCTCAAATTCAGAGATCTGCCCATATCTGCCTGTCAAGTTGGAATTAAAGGCTGCCCAACTACTCTTAATAAAAAAAAAAGTTTTTGTGTATTGGCTTTACTATACATAGATTAGGTCCTGGAGTGGTTCCAGTACACGTGAATTGACTATTAGATGAATGGACAGTCTCTTAGAAAGAAAAGCAAAAGGCAACCAAATGTTCACTATGCCCTTGTATATCCCACAACAGTAGGCAAGAATCCACTCTTGGAATGTAATAATAGCAATAAAAAATGGTTTGAGCTTCTGGACAGACATGTGACTCTCAGAATAACACTCCATAGAAGACACTTGTGAGTCTAACTTCCCTAAAGTGTGAGCCACCCACCACCTTTCCATTAATCCATCAATCGCTGATCTTTTCTTTAAAACATATCCATATAGACATAAATCTACACTGCCAAAGATATCTCTCCTTTGGACTTGATGGGAAAATCCAACTAATATTTAACCTTAATTTTTTTCTCAAAAAGTAATATTGCTTCTTTGTTATGTTACAGATTTTCGAGTGGTACTGGCCTGTAGTAATCAGAGCCATGGTAAGTTTCACGTCTGCAGTTAATCCTTTTATAATGGAGTTGGCGTGCTAGAACTCACGTGTTTTGACTGAGTAAATTTATTTAGTGAACTTGTTTTTTTTTTTGTTTGTTTCTTTGGTTGGTTTTGTTTTTGTTTTTTGAGACAGAGTTTCTCTGCGTAGCTCTGGTTGTTCTGGAACTCATTCTGTAGACCAGGCTGGACTTGAACTCAGAGATCCACCTGCCTCTGCTTCCCTGAGTGTTGGGGTTAATGGCATGCACTACCACCACCCGGCTTAGTGAATTTAAATTTTATACTTCTCTGTGAACCTGGGCTTACAGCATAGGATAGAAGGTCATGTAGACTGGAATCAGTGTGGTGGGAGCATCCCTTCTGACTTGTCCTGCCTGACCCACTGTCCACTTGTGCTGTTATGGAGGCACACACAATCCAATCTTAACAAAACACTCTAGTGATATTTTGGAAAATGACAGTATTGAATGTTTAAGCTCTATATTTGTTGTCAAGCTTCCTAAATTTCTCAGAAGAGCACCAACTACAAGCCATTAAGAAACACAAGAAAAAAAGAAAAACAAACAAGCAGATTCATTGCTTCCTTTGAGAGCTTTCTCCTTCAAGTCCCAAATGTTCGACATTGGACCCTCCTTACCACAGTCTTCTGGCTGGCAGCCTTCACAAGCGTTGCATTCTGCTCAGTACAAAACTGCTTGCTCTCGTCCCACGTTAGGTTACGTCTAAAGAACCCATAGCAGCTGTCTCCATGGTATCTCCACTTTGTGGCACAGGGGCTGCACTTGTGTTCTGAAAGGGAGACCGAGTTTGGGACTGTCAGAATCTGGCAGAAGCTTTTCCCAGGTGCAGCATTCCTGCTCAGGTTGGCCTCCCTCCCGTTACCATGACAGACGCACAGGGCTTGGAGAGATGACATTTCCAAGCCAGACTTACCGACCGCATTCTTTGTCTTGAGCTCTGATTGTTTAATCAACTCTTGGCAGACTTTCTTGGCCAGTTGTTGCAGAGTGGCCGAGAGACTTGCCTTGTCAGCTAGCAGGTACTTTTGCTGTGTGACTGCTAGATGTAGAGAGGAGATAAATTACCCCTGGGTCTCAGGGTAGAAAGATGATGGCAGGATTCGCCGGTGAACTTTCATGTCTATAAGCCTGCCAGTAGTTGAAAAGTTCACCGGATACACAAAAATCAATGAATAGTGAAAAATGAAATATGAAGAACCAAACGAGGGCTGCATGAAAGAGCATGTGAATTAACTGAGGATGAGAAAGTCCTGAGGCGAAAACACGTCACTAAGCAGCTGTTCTGATAGTTCCTAAGTGGGCTTCACAGAGATGAGAGAAGCCTTACGTTTGCATTCCATTCTGCATATAATAATGAATTAATCCATCTAGGGATGTGTGGGCGGATGGCTGTCCTAACTGTGTAGAAGTTTATTGAAATGCATGGACTTTCAGTCTGCTTAGTTCAGCTGTGTGGTTTCTTATTTTAAGTTTTTATAAAAATGGTTTAAAATTTTAATTAACTTAATAGAACATGAGAAAAGAATACATATTGTTATTATGGTGTTTAAAATGCTTTTTATATCCATTTAAATAAAATTAAATAAAGTTTTCTAAAATCTATTAAAACAAGAAAATAAATGAGTTAGCAGCATACATTATGGCTTGACCTCATAAAGTCTTATGATTAGCTATTCATGAATAGAAAACCAGTGCTTCAGCCGGGCGGTGGTGGCGCACGCCTTTAATCTCAGCACTCGGGAGAGGCAGGCGGGTCTCTGTGAGTTCGAGACCAGCCTGGTCTA
>NW_004949144.1:2079243-2085244 GCF_000317375.1 Microtus ochrogaster
AAAAAAAAAAAAAAAAAAAAAAAAAAAAAAAAGAAAAGAAAAGAAAAGAAAACCAGTGCTTCAGTAAATAAAATGGGATGGGACAGATTTTATGTACAGAGACTAGAACAAACAAAGTTCCACACAGAAAGACACAGCTTTACTGATGAAATTAGTAAAGTTCTGGATTGCCTTTGCCTTAGATTAAGCAAGGCAGAGAGGGAGAAAGAAAGACAGCTTTAATCCATACTGAGTGTCTCAAATGCATTCTGAAAAATTTTAACTAAGGAAAAAATTAAAAGGAGCGCTCCCTTCTGAGTTTTCCTTTACTGGGACAATTGGAGTAGGTGACAAACAGATGTGACAATTAGGAAGCTTAGTAGAATATGCCAGGAACTCCTGGGTACTGCTTTCCTCAGATCAAAGCCCTGGCAAGGAGCCAATACTTACACATGATGCCCAGAGCCACGAGCCCAACAACCAGCCCCACGGATGAGATCAGCAGAATTAAAGTCATCACACGCCACCAAGAAGAAGCAGAGTCAGCTGTGGGAGCACAGTAAAGATGTGAAAGAGAAGACAGTCAGGCCACCCTGTCCTTCTCGGGATTTTTGAACTATCATAACCAGTATTGCAAGCTGTGACTGAGAGAGCAAACTTACAGCCCCACACTTGGGTCACGGAGGCAGAAGGATCAGGAGTTCAAAGCCAGCTTTTGCTACATAGCAAATTCAATGCAAGTTTAGGCTACATGAGACCATGTGTCAAAACACAACTGAACTTGGGCTAGTGAGATGGTTTAACAGGTAAAGTACTCATCACCGCATACACCTGACAGACTGGGCTTGATTCCTAAAATGCAGGGTGGAAGGAAAGAACCTACTTCTGAAAATTGCCCACTGATCTCCACAGGGCACATGTATACCTGCTAACACGCGCACTTACACATGCACACAGCATGAGCTCTCAAGTGCACACATGTATACACATTCACACACAGACACACATTCACACACATATAATTAAAGCAACAACAAAAACAATATTGTTGGATATTTTGCCTGCATTCCCTTGGTGTCCATCCTCAAAAGAATAGCCTACTTTACACCTTTCATCCGTCTCTCTTCCCCATAGACTATTCACTGTATATTCTAAAATATAATTTCCAGGGCCACATGTATTTCTCTTTCTCTCCCCTCTCCGCATCCTCATTCACATAAACAATGACTTCCATTGGAGACTAGTGGAGAATTGGATCTTCTGGTGAATTTAAAATTTGAGATTTTTTTTTAAAAAGTTAAAAACATTTTATTTTATATTTTGCATAAATATTTATTTACAAAAGTTTGCATAATAAATAAAATTATGGCCCAATCACTTTATATCATTTTAAAGAGAAGAAAAATTAAAAAGGTCACATTAAAAAGTCCTTCCCTCTATAATATTTTTTGAAAAAAATCTCATTTTTTTCTAAGCGTGTTCAGTGACTACTCACTCGTGCCCAGTCATATGAATGACAATGGAATTTAAAATGTGAAGGCATTTGTCAGACATTTGAGTATTCAAACTGTCATTCCCTTTGTCCCACCAGCTGCTAAGCCCCAGCATTACATACTAATAGTCTTAGGACAACATCCCTTTTTCTATTTTTGCAGCCTGCATTCTAACCATGTCTGCAAAAGCCTCTGTAGGCCCCACTTATTTGCTTCAGAGACAGAATATCATTCAGGAAAACACAAATAAAATTAAGCCCCCTGTCACTAGGAGAGAGAAGGGGAAGGTAGTAGTGACCTACTAATGTCCACATTGCTGAATGAGCCTTCTTACCTGAGCTGAGAGTTGGCTTTCGGGGCTTAATGTTTAAAGTGATATATCCGTCTTCATCCTGCATGGCTCCCCTTGAACTGCAAATGAGCTCAGAGTTCAGAGACTTTGCAGAACTTGCCCAGTGTCCACTCTTATCATTTCAGTGCCTGCCAGAGTGTGTTCCCCTCTCCTGGTGGTGTAGATTCATGTTCATGGGGACGACTGGGTTTTGTTTTGTTTTGCCTTGTTTTCCAGGAAGCCCTTTCATGGACGTTCCGAGATACGTGGACTTGAACCTAAAAACAAAAATAATAATAACTTGTGGTGAAAGGGTAGAACTGGGGCTCATTTCCTGCTTTCTTATCTTCAGTTCTGAGTGAAGGGATGTTCCACCATGAGTATCCTGTTAAAGAACAAAAAAGTTCACACTTCATCTTAACCCTAGGAAAGTTCAAACAATGTCACTTCAGTGAACTGATTCCTTATAAAAACCCATGGGTTAAAAATAACTGGATATACAGCACATCATACAGTGACATCAAATCTAATATCAAATTATTAGATCTGATGTTAAAAATAAATGCTTATAGTCCTACATTAAAAGGAATCACTTCTCATTATGGCCTAGAATTCACTCAGAGTCTAGCATCTAATATAATCAGTTTATTTTTTATTTTTTAAAAAAGGATTGAAGATTCCACATGGGATAAACCCAAGATTGCTTAGTCCTAGGCACTGAAGGAAAAAAAATCCAATAATATAACTTGTGACAATATATTTTCCTTAGATAATATTTCACTTCAAAATGAATTTTTTAGATTAAAAAATATCTAAATTTCAATGATATTCTTTGATTTTGAACGTGATTTTGCTCAGCAAAAGGGGGTTGCTTTCCTAAAGCTCTTTCAATCACAATGTGATGAACATTCCATCACTCAGCTCTAAGGAAACGGGCTTTAAAGAATTACATTGGCTTATACTGACACCGGCCACAGAAGCACGTTACAGAGCTAGCCAAGATGGTGTGAGTGTTGCTGCTTTTAACATTAGGATAGCGCTTTTGTGATCTTATAGCAGGTAACAGTAAAGCATCCTGCTTTCATGCCCCTGACACTTGACGTTTGTCTAAGAAATGATCACATCACTACCCTTCTGCTTTATTAAGACAATCCAGTCTTCACATTTCTGCATAGAAACCATACAGGACCTTCTGACAGGTGTTTATTTGCCCATTTTCCCTTTGATGTCTTTTATATGGTTTTATTTCCTTTCTTTTTTGCTACCTACGTTGCTCTGAATTTGTTGCCTATTTACTGAAAAGATATTGTATTTTTAAATACCTTTTTCCACACTCCTCAAATGATTTCACAAAGCCAGCAAATTGCTCACCTATGGCCGTTGCTGGTTGTACAGTTTCAACCTCAGCCAAAGATTCCTCCTCTTCCCAGCAGAGAGTGATAGATAATTCAGTCTTCCAGAAAAGTAACAGATCAATTTGAACTTTTCCTTCCTTTTCTTGTATCTATTACAAACTGAGTTCAAGGGTGTTTTCTTCCCCTACTGCCTTATTTCAGTGCTTTTACTTAATTGTATACAGAAACACAATTGAATGAATAATTTCAATTTAATAAAGAAAAAAGCATGTACAGAGCTTATGATTCTAAAGACACTCTTTCCAGTAAAATTTCACTCCATTTTTTTGTGGGAGTCCCCTCTGTGTGCTGCTTGTATTAGTTAATGAATAAAAAAGCTGCCTTGGTCTGATAGGGCAGAACTTAGGTAGGAAGAGAAGACAGAACTGAATTCTGGGAGGAAAAAAAAGCAGAGCCAGGGAGGCACGATGGAGCCACCGCCAGAGTCAGACATGCTGAATCTTTGCTGGTAAGCCACTGCCACATGGCAATATACAGATTAATAGAAATGGGTTAAATCAAGATATGAAAGTTAGCCAATAAGAGGTTAGAGCTAATGGGCCAAGCAGTGTTTAAATGAATAATTTCTGTGTGGTTATTTCAGGACTAAGCTAGCCAGTCAGCTGGGAAAAGCAAGTGGGCCCCCTTTGCAACACATTTTCTTAGAAATGAAATTAATCCTTTTGAAAAATTTAATCAGGTAAATAAAATTGAATGTGCAACTGTGAACTCCAAGGACATATTATGAGAATTATGGTGCAAAGTTTTTATTAATTAATATAAACCTTAAGTAATTAAACATAATAATTAGCTTGCTCCAAGGACATATTATGAGAATTATGGTACAAAGTTTTTTATTAATTAATATAAACCTTAAGTAGTTAAACATAATAAATAGCTTGTTTAAAGAAGTTTCCAGATTCTCTTGAGTCTTGGAGAGCTGGAGTCCTATTTATTCCTATAGAACAACAGGGGGCCAGGCTAACTTCACATTACAGGTCCATTAGTTCATGAAACTGTATATTTAGCATCAGAAGAAGACATATCTGGAGTGGTTAATCCTGAGCCTCAGACTGTAGGATGATACCCTTTCCTGTAACCAGGGTTAAGGCATTTCTATTGATTTTTTTTTCTGCTTTCACCTTGTAATTTGTCATGGATGTTTGGTTCCTCATTCACTCCAACCACAACCTTCTTCTCTTTAGATCTATAGTCCACTAAATAATTATCTGGCTTTATGTGTATTCTATCCTCCTTCCTCCAGGCATAGCACTTGATGTTATCAGCATACAATACAGATAGAGAGAACTACAGGATCAAAAAAGTCTCCAAAGACATTTAGACTTAATTTTACTCTCTTATATGAACATAAGCTAAGATTTATAAGGAAAAAAATGAAAGAAGTGCAGAGAAAAAGAGGTAAGCCAATTTTTTCTTCTTTTCTTTTACAAAATTCAGAGTTTGAATAGATATTTCTTAATCACACTACAGTATCAACCACTCTGTTGATATTTCTTATCTCCACTTACCTCCTCTTTTCTTCATTCACAAAACAGTAACACAATCGTGCCACAAGGACATGTGTCCAACTATGTTCATAGCAGCATTGTTTGTCATAACCAGAACCTGGAAACAACCTAAATGTTCCTCGACCAAAGAATGGATAAGGAAATGTGGTACATTTATACAATGAATTACTACACAGCAGAAAAAAAATAATGACATCTTGAATTTTGCAGGAAAAATTGATGGAGCTAGAAAATATCATTTTGAGTGAGGTAACCCAGACACAGAAAAACAATTATCACATGTACTCACTCATAAGTGGTTTTTAAACATAAAGCAAAAAAAAAAAAAACCAGCCCACAAATCACAATCCCAGAGAACTTAGACAACAATGAGGACACTAAGAGAGACATACATAGATCTAATCTACAAGGGAAGTAGAAAAAAACAAGATCTCCTGAGTAAATTGGGAGCATGAGGATCTTGGGGGAGGGTTGAAGGGGAGGAGAGAGATAGGAAGGGGGGCAGAGAAAAATGTAGAGCTCAATAAAAATCAATAAAAAAGCGGTTTCCTGCTGAAAACCTGAAAAAAAAAGAAACAGTAACAAAAATAAAACAACAGAAGACAAAAACCCTTTCTTCAACATTCAATGATGAAATTCTACTTTGGAATAAAAATTCACCCATTTTCAGAATCTAAGAAGCACTGTATTGTGAACTGTGTTTATTTATTTTACTCATATATCTAAACCATACGGATTATCTACAAGAAATGAGTGCTTAGCAATTCATGGTAGACAATGTGATGCTGGCCCTCGGGCACGTAGTCTTGCAATTTGACAACCTTTTGTTGACATTGATAATGTCTTCTTCAAACCCACTACACAGCAGTTCACACTCTTGTCCATTATTCACACATAGTTATATTTTTTTCATTTAATTTCTTCTCTCTCTCTCTCTCTCTCTGTCTCTCTCTGTCTCTCTCTGTCTCTGTCTCTGTCTCTCTCTCTCTCCCTCTCTCCCTCTCTCTCTCCCCCCCCCCTCTCTCTCAGTGAAGGAAGGGTATCCAATCAGAGAGCCTTGTAAGTAGCAGACTAGCACTCTAGCCACTGAGAACACTTCCAGGTCACATATTCATGTTTATACACATGAACTTTTTAAAAAAAAAAAAAAAGAATTGGAGATGCCCGATCATATGACAAGGGCATTTGTTCAACTATGTTCATAGCAGCATTATTTGTAATAGCCAGAACCTGGAAACAACCTAGATGTCCTTCAATGGAAGAATGGATGAAGAA
>NW_004949144.1:2086199-2089837 GCF_000317375.1 Microtus ochrogaster
TCGAGAGGGAGGGGGAGAGGAGTGGGGGGAGGACGGGAGGAGTGGGAGGCTGGGAGGAGGTGGAAATTTTTTTTTCCCTCAATAAAAAAAAAAAAAAGAATTGGGAATTTTCTATGATTTTACTTAAAAAGTGACAGCATCTCCTTAGGTTTCATATTGGTTTTAGCTCATTAAGATGTCTTTCAAGTTTCAGTGTTGTCCAGGTGTATCACCCATGTTTATAGAAGGAGAAAAGGTAACAGATCGCAGAATCTGAGTGACAAGGTGTGAATCAGAAAGGAAGACAGAGGGAGCAACCTTGAGGCTAAGACTGACCAAGATACAGTAGCAGTATGGTGCTGTGAAAAAGAGAAAGACAACAAATTATGAGGCATTGACCACTGTGGGCTTTACTACCTTGCCTTCCGACGAAAACAGTATTTTGTAGCTGATTATCAGGTACTTTCACTGCAAAGGCAAAGGCCTTTCACCAGTGCATTCCCATCAGCCACCACCCCCATCTCCAATCCCTACCCCTTCCCCCTCAGTCTCCCACATTAAAACTACTGGCTAGCCTCTGGTTCCTTAACTTTTGTGTACACATATGAAATGTTGATAATCTTTGGAAAATGACAGGATTTCCTGTTGTGGGAAACAAAGTATTAAATAACATTTATTCCTTAATTTTCAGGAACCTTAAACATGTGGATTTAAATGAGTTTTATTAGAAAGTTGCTGAATTTATGCTAATTATCAGGCAACTGAGGCAGAGCACCTGGTTACATAACAGAGAAAATGAAGACAACACAGTAGGCTATAACCATCTTATAAGGTTACCAGGAATAAGCCTAAAAACCCTGTCTAAGTACAATGCTAATTGTCAGTCAAATGGTGTAGATAAAAAATTCCAAAGAAAGGCAAAAATGACGAAGAACGGAAAAGAATAGGGAGTGATCATCAGGCAAGGAAGACATCTGGATAAGGATATGGACAGTTGAGTAAGTATGTGTAATTGAGAAAAAGTCCATGGTCAAGCTTGTTTTAAGTGGGGCTTTGTGCCAGACTGCATTGAGATATAAAGTGTTAGGTCACAATGAAACCTACGTGGCAGAGATCATCCACTCACTATCCAAACATGTATTTACTCATCACTATGAATGTCCTTGCAACTGTTCTGTTTTCTGCGATCAAACAGTCAATGGAACACACAAGTTGTGTGTGGAGAGTGGCGAGCACACAAATAAGCAAGCAGAGAAATCAGAGAGCAAGATAATGTCTCACCATCATGCTGTGAAGGAGGCTGGGTGGGAGGTGGCTCAGTGGGTAAAGTACCTGCTGCCCAAGCATGAGGACCTAAGTTTGAATAACAAAATCTACTGAAAAAACCAGGAGCTATGGTGGGCATTGGGTAACTGGCAAAGAGGCCAGACTTGAGATAGGCATATCCCTAGAGCTTATGGGCCAGTTAGCCTGACCAATCAGTGGCCTGCATAACTCATAGTGATCTTATCTCAAAAAATAAGGTAGGGAGCTGTTGAGGTAGACACTAGATTTCAACCTCTGGCTTTCACTTGTATGCACATGTATGTGAACATATATGCACACATACTTACATAAACACATCAATGTACCATATGCAGAACTGCACACACACAGTGCTCTGAAGGAAGAGAAATCACTGTAATAGAATGCAGCTGGTTGAACTCTTTGGATTAGTTTATTTCAAGTTTCACAGCATTTCAGAAACTGTATGGGCTTCTTCCATTTTAAGAATTATCTACATTACATCAAATTTACCTCAGCTGTGGGGAAGAGGGAAGGGATGGCTGCTTCTCGAGATTCTTATCAATTATCCTTGCCGTAGGTATTATATGTATGCAAATTTTACTAGTAAGAAAATTAGATAGACTTGTTAGTGAATCATTGATAATCCTTTATTTAAAATAAGATAGTTTCCAATCAGGTTTCTAACTAAATGGCATCCTCTGTGTATCCTCTGTCTCCCTCTAGTGGCCATTTTAACTTCTTTCTGAATTTATGTTCTTGTCCCTGTTTACTTTGGGTCTTTGGTACCTCTGGCTCTGCTCTTTAATTTTCCTTATATAATTCTGAATTATTGTGGACACTGTCTGGGTCCTAGCTACTCTAGTCTGTTCCCCAGCAGTGTTCTCTGCTGTAGTCTCAATATGTGAGTGGAGTGATTGCTGAAGAACTCAGAGAGGGTTTATTACTTCCTAGAACACAAACTAAGTGTTTATTTTAATACAAATAGACTTCTGTATTTATAGCTGAGTTTTATTAGTTATGTATGTTATGCATTGAATTTATATAAAAGGAACAAGGCATGTTGAAAGTGATTCTAAGTTGCTTGGGGATTTTTGGCAGAGTTTTAATGTGTGTTTGTGTATGTCCCTGCGTGTGTACATATGTGTGCAGTCTGTGGAGTCTATAAGAGGGTGTCAGATCTCCTAGAACTAGAGGAACAGGTAGTGGTGAGCCACACGTGACTTTTGAGAACAACCCCAAGTTCTCTGAACAACCAGCAAGTGCTCTTAATCACTGGGCCATATTTCTAGCCCTGTGGCAGATTTTTTTTCTGATTAAATTTGTTATTTAAAAATTTAATACATGTATATAATACATTCAAATTACCCAGAGTCCTATAATAGATTATTTCCTTCTCATCCCGTCAACATTCAAATCCTCCTTAATTTCATGTTTCTTTGTTTCACTTTGGGACACACTTAGTTTAACCAGACAAATGACCGTGGACATTTTGGCTGAGGACCTGTGAGCATAGAGTTCTTGGTTACTGAGATGGAAGAAACTCATTTGTTTCTTGATACATTAAATTTGAAGTCATATAATATAACTAAACAACTTGGAGATAGGTAGCAGAACAGGGTCAATAGCTAGATGCCTCATCCCTTGTCACTGGCCTGGAGGGTTTCATCTAAAGATGAGTTTAACAAACAAAGAGGGCCAAGAGCTGAATGCTGGCACATAACACTTCAAAGCCAATCAAGGATGTGTCTTAGTTTTACTGCCTATTGCTGTGATATTTAAGGTTTTTTTTTTTGTCATTATGTACATTCAGGTAATCTAACACAATTTTCTCCAGTTTCCTCATAAATTGCCATATTCAGGTTTTATTGGTGTGAAAAGACACCATGAATCAAGCAGCTTTTGTAAAGCAAAACAAATACCTAGGACTGGCTTATGGTTTCAGGGGTTTAGTCCATTATGGTCATGGTGGGAAGCACGGCAACACACTGGCAGACACAGTGTGGGAAAGACAGTTGAGACGGCTACATTCTGATACTTAGGCAGCATGAAGTGAACTATCTTGAGTTTCTAAGACCTCAAAATCTACCCCCTACTGGCAGACTTCCTCCAACAAAGCCATGCCTACTATGACAAGGCCACACCTCCTAAGAGTGCTACTCCCTATGAATCTATGACTGTCACTTTTTCAAACCACCACAGTCCTCTGCTATTGCTGACTATTTTCCATGACCCAGTTTAAGATATTTAATGTTGCAATGTGAGTCATTTTTCAGTGGCCTTACTCAAAATTTGTTGGTAAGAAAATCGAGATAGGGAAAGTAGAGACAAGTTATATTGTCAAACTTTTTAAAAGAAATATAAATGTTCCTCAT
>NW_004949144.1:2090099-2096854 GCF_000317375.1 Microtus ochrogaster
CCCACAAGGCAGGGAACCCAGACTGCTCTTCGAGCTGATGAGGGAGGGGGACTTGACTGGGGGAGGGGGAGGGATATGCTTAATAAATAAATAAATTTATAAAAATAAATAAATAAATAAATAAAAGAAATATAAATAAATGGTAGCTTAAAGAGACTTCAGGTTCTGTGACCATCTAGACATCCTTGAAACCAGTGACCACATAGATACTTGATAATAACTGTACTGTTTATGTCCACAGCTATAAACCCTCTCTGTTTTTTTATGCTGAAAAGACATGTTTTCTGTAAAAATTTAAACTCTCCTGGGGGGAAATGACTGTTAGCTGTCTTCAAAGCTCAAAAGACCTAAAGAATTAGAAGTATAAGTGTTCTTTTGTCTCCTTCTGCCTGCTTTTTTATCACTTTGGTGTGGGATTCCCCTCTGTATGCTATAAATATGCTTTATGACCACTGGTTAATAAAAAAACTGCTTTGGCTTATGGCAAGGCAGAATATAGGCAGGCAAGAAAACTAAACTGAATGCATGGAGAAAGAAGGTGGAGTCAGGCAGACGCTATATAGTTGCTAAAAGAGAGAGATGCCAGAACATTACTGGTAGGTCACAGCCTCATGGCCATACACAGAATAATAGAAATGGGCTAATTTAAGATGTAAGAGCTAGCTTGAAATACGCCTAAGCCATTGGCCAAACAGTACTGTAATTAATATAGTTTCTGTATGATTATTTGGGTCTGGGCTGCTGGAAAGCAAAAATAAATAAATAAATAAATAAATAAATAAATAAATAAATAAATAAATACCAGACTCCATTTACATTACAATACAGCAAGGCCTTGTTTGAAAGGTTTGTGCTGGGTTTTTACTCAACCACATAGACAGGAAAGGGACTCTTTCCTATACCCAATTTAAGCACCCTATGACTTCATGGCTCAACAAGTTCCCATTGTTAATTCTTAGTCTTTCTCTATCTCTGTGTCTTTCTCCATTGCATATACACACACGCACACACACACACACAGACACACACACACACATTTACAGATACACACACAGATACACACACAAACACACACACACATTTTTTTTTTTGTAAGTGATATCACCAAAGGGGAAAGATCTTTATTAAGAAAATAAATTACAACATAAACAGGCATTTCAGAAAAGCATCCAACATATACAAGATTTGCTAGTCATCCAAAGTTTTTGTGGCTACGTTAACAGCTGGAGGGTATGAGCATGACTTTGTTGTAATGAATAAATAGAAATTTGAAAGTGGAAGATAGGTGAGTTGCTCTTTATTACTATGAAAATATTCCTGTCCATTTCCCAAGGGTTTTGAAGTCTCTAGAAGCTTTGTTAAAAATGCAGCACCACAAAGGAGTGGGGAGATGGCTTTGGCACACTGCCAATCCCAATGCAAATTTGTGCCTTCTGAGGAACTACCTGGGAAGATTGCTGTTTCTCTCTAGCTTTAGAGCGGGATAATTGGCAAGCATCCCATAGTTTTATGGTGTACAATATGATGACTTAATTGAAAGAGAGAGGGGAGGAAGAAGGAGAAAATGAATATTACCTATCACAATAAAGCTAATTAAGACATCCTTCAGTTACCTTACATAGTTAATACTTCCACCCATGGATGGTGAGGATACTGAAGGTCTACTCTGAGCCAATTTCAGTCACGCAATAAATATTATCAATGATAGAAAGCATGCTGTTCATTATACCTTTAAGGACATGTACATCTAATACATAGAAGCTTGAACCTTTTGCTATATAATATCTCATTCTTGTCCAGTCCCATCCTTCCTGGTCCCTGGAGCTCCCATTCTGTTTGCTGTTTCTGTGTTAGAATTGTTTAACATAGTGGACAATGAGGGCTGCTGAGAAGCCAAGGACAATGGCACTGGGTTTTGATCCTACTGCATGTACTGGCTTTGTGGGAGCCTAGCCTGTTTGGATGCTCACCTTCCTAGACCTGGATGGAGGCGGGAGGACCTTGGGCTTCCCACAGGGCAGGGAACCCTGACTGCTCTTTGGACTGGAGAGGGAGGGGGTGAGGAGGGGGGGAAGGGGAAAGAAATAGGAGGCGGGGAGGAGGCGGAAATTTTTAATAAAAAATAAATTAAAAAAATAAATAAAATAATTAAAAAAAAAAACCAAAAAACCAAAATCACCATGAAGCTGGGTATGGAGTGCAAGCTTTCATCGCAGCACTTGGGAGGCACAGGCAGGGGCATTACTGTGAGTTTTAGGCCAGCCTTATCTGCAAAGTGAGACCTTGTTTCAAAAGAAAGAAAGGAAAAAAAAAAAAGACTATTTCATGAACAGAAAAACTGACCCTGAAGCTCCTATGGACTCTCAAGAGACACTAAATAGTGAGAAAAGAAAGAAGCGAAAAGCAAAAACAGAATCAAGTCAAAACAAGAGGCCTCATAGTCTCTGATTTCAAATTATATTGCAAAGTAAATTATAGTATGGAAGCCGAATGGGCACTAGCATAAACATGAACCCATGGCCCAATGTGTCTCTCTGTTAAACCAAATTGACAGCTCCTATATTTATGGTCAACTGCATTTGACAAGGGCGGTAAGAATACACATGGAAATTGAGCGAAGTGGTACAAGCCTATAGACCTCGCACTACAGAGGCTAAGGCAGAATGATTACAAGTTCAAGGACAGCCTACTTTCCACTGTAAGTGCAAGGAGAGCCTGGGCTAACGTGTGTGTGTGTGTGTGTGTGTGTGTGTGTGTGTGTGTGTGTGTGATTTTATCCCTTTATAGCATTACAACAGACAGGATTCTTATTTATGTCATCTGTGGCTGGGTGGGTATGTGTGTATGTGTGCATGTGCGTGTGTGTGAATGTGTGCATGCGTGTGTGATTTTGCTATAAGAAATAGAAGAAAACTGCCATTTTGATATGTATGAACCCAGAAGATATCATGCTAAGTGAAGTAAATCAGACACAAAATGATAAAAAAACCCTGTATGAATAAAAAAAAAATTAAAAACAATTCTAACACTATTCTCACTGCACTATCCAGGCATATATGCCACTGCTCTTCTTATCATCACTCTCTTTGGAATCTGATAATACAACTGAGGACAAACTAGATCCATTATAGAATTAACTCACCTTACATACATGCATTCCGAGTTCCCTAAGGACCATGGGAATTCCAACGTGAAGCCTTAACCCCTGCTTGCCTACAAAGACATCCTCTTGGCTTCACAACAAGGAACAATGCACTACAGTTGAAAACTGGCAACATTCTAATTTTTAAGGACAGTTTCTGATTTCTCGCACACTACAGAGAAATTCACTTTCATTCTGTTCTTACAAAGGAGCGATAGGGAGTGTCTCGTGTCAGTTACTTGTCTGTGTAAAAGCCATCTGGCCTTGAAAAGGCACTGCCTGCACTGGGCCTGAAGATACTGCAACATTGATTTGTAGACTCACTATCACCTATGATGTCTGATGAAGTGACCTATGCAACACTTATGCTTCAGGACTCTGCGAGAGTGGGCAGTCATCAGGATGGGAATAACCTAAGAAGAGACGATAAGAGCTCAGAGAAAGCATGTTATAACCTTGGAAATGGCAGCTGTTAAGTGTTTCGAGATGTGGGTTTTGACACTAAAATGGAGGGGAGAGCAAGCAATATAATCCCCCAAATAGAGGCAAAAATTCTTGGATAGGTTAGCAGAACAAGTGTCCTTAAGAGAATATGAAGGGCTTTCAAGACCAATGTGAGCCATATGGAATTACTGTCACGGAGATCTTCACTGTAGAAAAAAAAAATAGCGGTTATGTCAGAGATTGAGTCTCGCAGTGAGAGATTTCTATTTATAACCATCCTTGACTCTGATGCCTTGTTAGCAATGACAGAGAGATGTTCTTATATAAACCAAAAAGGATTCTAAAGTAAGTAGAGAAAGCTTTGCTAGTGTGTGCAATAATTTAAGGAAGGAGTCAAGTATAGATAAATCACAAGTGAACAAGACCGACCTTTTTCTTTTATGCTGCTTTTAATTTAATGTCATCAGAACCTTAAGTACAACTCAGAGCATTTATCAATAATAAATTCGATCTATACATATCATTATTGAAGTGTAGTTGCAAAATAAAGTAAATAAATTGCAATTTCTGCAGTTATGTAGATGGAAACGCTGAATTTCAAAGAAACTAGGTAGTTTGTCTGAGTTTATACAATTGTGTGGTGGAGAGAGTCTTCCATGTCAGCTCATTCCCTTATGCCCAAGTCTCTGGAGTCAGAGACATCATTAAATTTATAAAACTATTGTCACTTCCAAAGGTTGCGGTACAGTCCTAGTTGTTATCCTGATTCATATGAATTGCTTTTTTCTGCTTCTTGTATTTCTTTTTACAGTGTGTGTGTGTGTGTGTGTGTGTGTGTGTGTGTGTGTGTGTGTGTGTTAGGGAGAAGATATACAGTACCTAGCATAGAGTTTGTGGTGTTTTCCAAAGGAGAGATGATTATGCATATTAATCTTGTTCTGTCTTGTAATTCTCATTCTAACCTTTGGGGAAAGAGGTCAGGTGACTATCCTATATGTGCTAGCATACTCACCTAGCAAAAATATTGTGTGAATCAAGAAGAGGAAGGTGACAGATATTTTCGTGACAAACATGGTCCAAGAGTTGCCTGCTGGTTTTAATATCGAGAAACTTCCTGGGCGGGAAAAGCAACCCCAAATGTAACAGCATGCTATGGTTCTACTTACTCATCCCCCATCCCCCACTGGCTTCTAGGACACCCAGCTCAATTCTCCATTTGGCGAGGAGCTGCCTTGAGCCTGATGATCCTCTGCCTGTTGCTGGTGATGGGACTGGTGATCTTGGGGATTATGTGTAAGTAAATTTGTATTAAACAAAAAGAAAAACAGTTAGAAAAACCTGGCACAGTATGCAAATTCATGAAGGACATGGCTACTAGTATGCTAGATTGATTAAAAAAGATTAATCATCGCAGACACTAATATCTCCCTAGCTCTTTTCACTTATTCACTATATGAACGATTTCACTGATAGTTATGACTTGGTCATATAAACACAGACTCTTCCAGACACTTCTGCTACTCCAGATCCATTTCATTCTCCATCATACCTTCAGAAACATTGGCAAGGGTCCTATTTCTTTGCTCTGGGAATTCTACACTCCCCCCCCCCAGTTATTTTTGTCTTTTGATGAACTAGATCATACTGTGTGCAGACTCATCTTTTCTTAGTTATTGGCTAAAACTGATAAGCTCCTTTCATAACCGACATACCCATTTGATATTCTCCATTAAAAATAGAAAAGCAGCCTGGAGATGTACTTGCAGAAGGACATACACTTTGTTTATCTTGACATTTAGCAGATGGCTAGCTAAGTCTGCCCACCCATCACCTTTATGGGATAAGAAAGAATTAAAGTGGCAGCAACAATCTGACCTGACTGAATGAGGGAAAACATACAGAGAAGGAAGATAAGGGGTGGGGATTACATCTTACCTAGCAGGCAGAATTGAACCGTGCATGTATCTTCCAGTGGAAACCACTCCCTAGCAGACCCCAAGAGAAGAGTCTCTTGACTCACGTGCAGTTGCAGGTGGACTGAGTAGGGCACTGTGCCTTATGGTAAATGGAAAGCCATCCTGAGAAGATGCAGGTTATAAAATGCTGAGTGTGTGGAATAAAGAGCACTGATGTGGTCAGCACCCACTCTAAGGTAGTCAAAACTGTATTGCAAGATGCTGTATGAGTTACTGTCTCTTGTTGATGTGACAGTAAAAGCAGCTTAAAGAAGGAAGGGCTTATTTTGGTTTGTGGTTTAATTACGATGGAATACAATCCCTCAGGGTGGAAAGTCATACAGTAATGGATCACATTACATCAAAAGTCAGAGAGCAGAGGGAAATGAATGCCATGTTCAGCTTGCTTCCTCCTTTATATGCAGTCTAGGTCCTCAGTCCAGGGGATGGTGCTGCCCACACTCGGGGGAGTGCGGGGAGTTCATGTTTTAGTGAAACCTCTTTGGAAATGCCTGTACAGACATCTCCCAAAATTTCTCTCCTAGGTAATTTTATACTCGGTCACATTGAGTTTTAAAGATTAATAGTCACAGACACTAATGTCTCACATGCTGTATCCATTTATTTCCTTATATGAAAGATTTCAGTGATGGTTATGATTTGGACATGTAAATACAGCCTAATTATTTATCTTGTTCTTTGGAAAAGAAATCGGGTGCTCCTGTTGAGGTAACAGATGCTCAGTAAATGCTGTTAGGAGAATATGCCGTTTATCTTTAAAAGATGCACACCCAAAAACAAACTCAAGTGAAATAATGTTGACTCATCATGAAATGAAGTCTAATTTATTTTTGCAAACTGCTATGTTTTTGCTGAAGTGGTTGTTACAGTGTGCTGCTGACTCTGAAAGAGCTTAATAAAAATAAAGATGTTTTTAAATAAATACATGGATCCAGAACTAGAAATAGTTAGAATGGTTCAAAACCAATCTGGAATTACTAGCAAAACCCTGCCAAGGATGAAAGAAAGGGAAGATGGGGCATGAGGAAGGGTGGTAGAGGTTGAGGAGGAGGATCTAGTGCCCTCTACAAGGAAGGGAGATGAGAGAGGGAGAGAAAAGACAAAAGGAAGAGAGGGGAAAAGGCAAGAGGAGGGAAAAGAGAGGGAGAGAAAGAGAGAGAGAGAGAGAGAGAGAGAGAGAGAGAGAGAGAGAG
>NW_004949144.1:2096954-2100819 GCF_000317375.1 Microtus ochrogaster
AGGGAGGGAGGGAGGGAGGGAGGGAGAGAGTTGGAGAGAAGAGGAAGGGGGAAGAAGGAGAGAAAGAATCCCCAGTGGCCTGGGGATCACTCTCTTACATTAGCATGGTGGCCTTGTGAGCGCGTCAGGAAACATGTACTTGTCTTATTATGTCTTGCAGTTTTGCAGATGTCTAATGATATTAACTCAGGTGCAGAGAAGTTAAGTCAACTTCAGAAAATCATCCACCCACAGCAGAACAATCTGTCTGAGCCACTGAACATCTCTACAAAGGATCCCACAGAGGAATCTCTCCAGTCCCAGATCTCTGCCCTCCTAGAGAGGCAGGGACAGATGGCTACCAAGCTCTGCAAGGAATTCCTCATCCACACTTCTGGTAATTTGACTTACATCTGTAAAATGGCCAGATCAAGTCTGTCACTTTGATCAAAGTACCCATGTGCCTCATAGAATTTGAGTCCTTTAACAATCCCTTGACCATGCCATTCTAAATTTATGAAAGACAAGGAAATACAGATTTCTTTAATATTTTGGAAAACACAGGAGAATTTTATAGTCATTCCCTGCCAGGCGGTGGTGGCATACACCTTTAGTCCCAGCACTCGGGAGGCAGAGGTAGGCAGATCTCTGTGAGTTCGAGGCCAGCCTGGTCTACAAGAGCTAGTTCCAGGACAGGCTATAAAGCTACAGAGAAACCCTGTCTCGAAAATCCCTCCCCTCCCAAAAAAAAAGAAGAAAAAGAAAAAAGAATTTTATAGCCATTCCCAAATGTTATCAGCTTGGATACTTAAACCTCTCTCCCTCACTTTATGGATCACTTTTAGATGCTTTGGTTATCATAAGAATATTAAAAGCCTGGACCTGCAAAGAGAATCATTATTGTCCAAAGCCCAGCCAGGGTTACTCTGCTGCCACTCAGATCTGTTGTCTGTGTGCATGACTTAGTTTCTGAAGGCTTCTGCAGTCACCCCACAGAGTGTGTACTTTTGAATATAATTTCCTTTTCAGACCATAAGTGCAATCCTTGTCCTAAGACATGGCAATGGCATGGAAACAGTTGCTACTATTTCACAAATCATGAGGAGAAATCCTGGAGTGACAGCAGAAAGGACTGTGCGGACAAGAATTCCACTCTGGTGAAGATTGACAGCATCAAAGAAAGGGTATGACTGACTCTCCTCCCCAGGGTATAGCAATGACGCACACAATGAAATCTGTTTCATGATAAGAGACTAATGGATTTTGAATACGAAGTAACAAATGAATTGAAGAACTGGGCATGAATCCCAAGACACAGCACAGGCTAAGAAAGTGATCTAACCACTGAACTATCCCCAGACAATTAAGGAATTTAACAAGTTTTTTTTCATACCTCCTCAAACTAGCGGATGGCTCTCTTAGTTGCTCTGCTTTCTCCCTCCGCCAGGATTTTCTTCAGGCACAGCCATCACTCACTCTCTCGTTCTTCTGGCTGGGATTGTCCTGGAACTCAACTGGCAGGCACTGGCTATGGGAAGATGGTTCATCTCCCTCTCCAACCCTGTAAGTATCTAACTGCTGGGGCGGGAAGATAGTACTTCCAGCCAGGTGGTGGAAGCCAGTGTGTTTGTGCTGTTGTTTGGAGAAAAGCATTAGTGTTCGTTTCGTCTACAAGATGGTACTATGGGATAAAGTCTTATTTTCTTAAGAACAAATTTTGTTCTGTTTTAACTTTAATATTTAAAAATTATTTTTGTATTCATCTATTTGGAGAGGTCAGGGTTGTATGGTTCCAAGGTAGACACGTGGAGGTCAGAGGACAACTTGCAGGGTTAAGTTCTCTACTTCCAGTCTGTGGGTTCAGGGAACTGAACCCACTGTTTAAAAGAGAGAGAGTTGCAGTAGGGAACACACTGAGGGCTGGTAAGCAATTCCATTTATTTGTCAAACCAGACCAATGCACTAAACTTAATGTGCTGTCTAGTTGCTTTGCTTATTAAGCATGTACATATAATAATATGTTCTAAGTGTTTTGCAAATATAAACCTTTGAAGGATGCACTTTCACATCCCCATTATATAATAAAAATATTATCATAGCGAGATTCTGTGACATGCTCAAGAATGCCCAGTTCAAAGGTGATCAAATCAAGACTGAACATTTTAGATACTCATTCACTCAGCTATTTTACATTCCAGCCTTTACAACCTTCAAGGGTGGTGTTTGCCATAAGGACACACATTTAAACATTGACAATGTACTCATATTAAGTAATTGTTTTCTCACAGAAAGTAAGTCTAAACTACGTGATTAGTTTCCAGATTAGCTTCAGGGTACAGACCACCAACTAGGTTACATGCAAGCATTCTAGGCAAAATCTACTGCTGCATAGTCTCAGTGACAATGTTGAAAGTACACATCAAATCCCTACAGTTTGGGAAATTGAAGCTTTGTAACTATTCAAAATTATAACAAAATAGAAGTCAGAAACAAATTTCAAAGTCATGCCCCATCTGATCTTCTGTACTTTTCAAAAGACTCCTAAGAAAGAGGTTCAAATTCACTGGGAGCTAGAAACTCAGGTGCTGCTTTAAGTCATACTGGGCTTACAGAGGAAGCCCGTGTGTATGGGAGGAGTGGGTATTGCTGTGGGTTGGGAGAAGAAAACTAGTGTTTGTTTAATCTACAAAATCGTCCTATGGGATAAAGCCTTATTTTCTTAAGAACAATTTTGCTTTGTTTTTACTTTAATATTTAAAAATATTTTATATTAATTTATTTGGAGCGGTCAGCATTGTGTGGTTCCAGAGTAGACACGTGGAGGTCAGAGGACAACCTGCAGGAAGTAAGTTCTCTACTTCCTGTCTGTGGGTTCAGGGAATTGAACTCAAATCACTAGGCTTGGTAGCAAGTGGTCTTACCCACTGAGCCATCTCACAAACCATTTTTTGTTTTTGTTTTTTAAAGCAAGTACTGAAAAGACCACTCACTGATTAGGAGCATGTACTACTTTTACAGAGTACCTGAGTTCAGATCCCATCACCCACAAAGTGACTTACAACCAGCTTCTGTAGATTTAGCCTGCTCTTGCATCCTCTGTGGGCACCTACACTCATGCATGCATTGATACACAGATGTGCACATAAATAAAACAAATTAATCTTTCAAATAAATAAATAAATAAAAGTTTAAAGGAAGTCATGACTTCAAAATTTTTGAAAGACTTTAAAACAAAGGCAAAAATGGCAAACATCCTATATTAAAACTTTAGTTAAATAAAATAACTGTGTTTATATTTTCACAATCTGTAATTTTTACATTAAATGAGATCTGATATCACTTGTATCTCTCCCACCTCCAAGTACTCAAGCCACCCAACTTGCTCTGTTTTTCTCTTCCATGTATATTTTGTAAATTGAATTATAATCACTTCAGTTTTGCTCAGAACTGCTTGGTTTCAGCTGTGGCTCACCAAATGCCTTGAATAACAAATAATTATATGTCTATTATTTTCTCCCTAAAGATCTACTCCACAAAGATTTTTCTAGGACTTTTCCTGTTCAAATATTTATCTCTCAGACTCTTATCACCATTGCTTGCCATGTTTGGTTAGTTCATTGTCACACTAGTAACAATGACAAAGGCTCCCTCAAAACAACACAGACGAAAAGGACAGTTACTCTTTTACAAAGTGGAGTAATGGGGTGGGCAGTGCTCACAGCTGACAAAGGAAAGGAGGACCGTTAGACAGAGATCATCCAGGACTGTGACCCAGCACCGTGTAAGTGCAATGCAGTTCCCAGGTTAGAATATACATTTCTCCTCTCCTATGTGAAGGCAGTCATTCATCTATGGGCTGCTGTGAGCATATAGAGGAAATGATCTA
>NW_004949144.1:2100919-2120341 GCF_000317375.1 Microtus ochrogaster
CCAGGTTAGAATATACATTTCTCCTCTCCTATGTGAAGGCAGTCATTCATCTATGGGCTGCTGTGAGCATATAGAGGAAATGATCTATGTCTGGCACACAGAGACCACAGATGATGATAATCATAAGTCATTTAGCTGTCAAATAACCCAGCTCTCTATACCCAGCCTAGGAAGGCTTCAGGCTTGTGCAGCCTCTTCCTTGGATCCTGAATAAGGACTCTCTGACTTAGATATATTCAAATAGTAATATTTAATAGGCTTAACCCTGGGAAATAAAATAACATGATATCCCAGGGTGCATCACTTGGAAAAAGCAGTGATTGTAACACACACTTAGGTTTGAGCCAAGAAGCTGGACTCAATTTCCTGATCACCAAATCCCATTAGTAAGTCATTAATTTCTTCCCACAAGTTCTGTCTTGTTTTCTCAAGTGTGTAGAAAGCATGCATAGTTACTTTTTTGTATAGAAAACATAACAACTTTTTACGTGGTATTACTTTATCTTTTTAGTTTTCATACTAAATTTTAAAAATGTCAAAATAAACTATTGTTTCTAATGTAATCTGCACGGGGTGAATTCCATTAGTGGAATTCCATATTACTGGCAGGAATAATGATTTCTGAGCCATATCTTAAATATTTTTCTATTTTATTGAATTTTAATATAATATATTCTGATCGTGGTCTCTCCAGCCTTATCTCCTCCCAGATCCTCCTTATCTCCCCGCCACTCATCCAACTCCACACCTTCTTTCTCTCTCTCTTTAGAAAGCAAACAGGGCAATAAAAAATGTGAGCAGTGTCAGGCATGGGATCCCTCTCATGAAGCAGGCCTCAAGTTCAATCAGATGGTGGTTGGTTACTCCCACAACTTTGTACCACTAATGCACTAGTATTTCCTGCAGAATTAAATATATTCTTATTAAAGAAATATTTTTCCTGGGATCACAATTAACTGGAAATAAAGAACTCAGACATGCTGGCATTGCAGAACCTGATCTTTTGTAGGCTTTGGGGTCTCACACTAGTACGGATTTTTCCTCGAAAGATGACACTTAATTCTAATTAAATTTCATATATAATTTTTTTAACTAATTTTGAATCAATTACTTTCCAGATTTAGTGATCAGGAGCACTCCAGGTTCAATGGATCCAGAGGTTGTGCTTACTTTGAAAGAGGGAATGTTTACATTTCTCACTGTAGTGCTGAAATTTATTGGATTTGTGAGAAGACAGCTTCCCTGGTGAAGACTGAGGATTTGGATTTTTCTAAGAGTATCAAGAAGTGAGGGCCTGTTGCAAACGCAAGCAAGAAAGGAGCAAGCTTTCGTATTTGAGACAAAAACTTGTCAGAGCCCATGTGGGTCCAACCCAGATTCCCTAATTCGGCTGGAACGGAGTCGCGAGGAATAAAACTGACACAGCTTACACGGTCATCATGGAAAGGCCAGATCTCTCTTTATTCTCCAAACATCTTATATATCAACCCATCAATTGGGGGGGGGGGGCACACATTAGGCTGTCTCCTTGGCAAGCAGGAGCCTGGGCTCAAGTCACTTCTGCATCTAGCAGTCAGGTAGGCCATGTTTTAACATCTCTATAAGACATCCTCCAAATTACAAAGGAAGGAAGCACCGAACCTCTAAACTCTTAAGTCATCAGCTTTAGTCAACATCTCTTCTCAGGTAATCTACATTCTAACAAAAGAAATTAGGAGCAGCACATCCTGGCTATTGTTAGACAGAGACAGCTTGTCTGCAGAGTTGCATGATCAGCTCAGACCAGGCTAATGGCTCTTGTGCCATACCAAAATATGGGCCTACAAAACTGAGTAAAAAGTGATTTACTTCAACTAGCACGCAGGCAAACTTACTTCGCAGAACATTCTCCACTTCACTGTCTGACCCTCTGACCTGGTGTTTTCATTATTTCTGTCTTACAGTGATCCTAAGTACCGAGGAAGTAACATGTCACTTCAGGCTGCCCCTCCATAAACACTGTTTCTTGTTTTACTCTTACATGTGTTCACACACAGACTTGGTATTATTGGTATTATTTAAATATTAACTACCAGACCAACATGAGCCCCTGTAATGGAGCAGCTTCTAGAAGACCCCTGTTATAAAGACTTCCCAATTCTGTAGAGTTTTGAAGAAGCCCAAAGTAAAGAACCTGGGACAGCAGGGCTGTGTTGTTGACTTAGAAATACTTTACTCTTTTAGAGATTGTCTAAACAGCTAATCAGTCTCCATGTAGAGATTAACTCTTTTGTCTTCCTATGAAACTACACTACCAATAGTGTAGTTATAGACTAGATGAAATAGGATGAACATTGTGTCTTAATATTTTCAGCATTTATCTAAACTAATAATATTCAGGCTATCAATTTTGTGATCTTGGTTCTATCAGAATAATAAAGATGTTTATTCTCTTATTATTAGTATGATATTTCATTTTATTTTCTGTGTATATGTATGTATATCATGCATGTATGTGTGGATATGTGCACATGTGCAGATAACTGTACCTGTGCATGTGTGTGGAGACCATCGGAGAGCATTAGGTGTTTTCCTCTATTTTCTTTCCACATTGTCTTTAATGTAAGTTCTCACCCTGAACCTGGAGTTTGTTTGTGAATTTTCTTTTCAGCTATGCTGGAAGCCAGCAATCTCCAGTGTTCTTTCCACTTCTGCTCACTAGATGCTGGGCTTACAGGTGTGTGCTTGACCACACCTGGTTTGTTACTGGGGTGCTGGGATCTGAATTCCCATCCTCATATTTGCTAAGCAACTCTTCATCACCATTAGGACACCTCTTTGTTACTGTTTTATTTTCTGCAGAAAAATACTGAAATATTATTCAAAGATATGCTACCAGAAAAATTATTCTTTAAAACTTTTCTGAAACAGTTTGCTTAAGTTCCTGTAGGAGATAAATACTGTAAATCCAGGCATCAGAAATCTTTATGGAGCAAAATTACTGATTTCAGGATATCACAAAGGATATGGTTTTGAATTTTCTCTTCAATTAATTATTTACTAATTATACATATTTATCATCAAAAAATAATAATTAACTTGTGCTACCAATTTTGAGCACTGGTCTAAAATTTACTGGAAACAGTTGTATTCTGAATATTGTAATAGCTCATTTAAACAACAACTTCACAATACTATGCAGTATCTTATAATCTTTAAAATGTTAAAATCATGACCTCCTTATCATATTATATGTATTCAATGAAACTCTAGAACAAGGGAATAGGTTCAGTGTAAATATTGTAACTATCTAATAAGACCACAAACTGAATGTAAGCACATATTTTAAAACACAGGTTATTATTTTCATCATCAAGTAAGTGCAGAGCAAATCCCAATTCCCACTCAGAGCTGAATCACAAGTGAAATATATATATATATATATATATACACATATACATACATACATACATACATACATATACATACATACATACATACATATATATATATATGTGTGTGTGCTTTATTCTTCCATTTCTCATAAGCAGGTTTCTGTCACTCACCCAAAGTAAAATTACTCATGAAACATCAAAACTCTGCCCTGACTCCCACACATTTGGGTTTCTCTTTATTCCCAAGGGAAAGTTGATTTCTCCTTCTTTCCCTCCATCTCGACCCAAAGAATCTGCTATTTATAAGCTAATCATCCTTACTTGTTATTTTGTTCCCATAGAGGTTATAATTTTCTCCTGGCATCTCCATCTCTTCATGCTTATCTCACAGTCACTTGTACTCTTATATTCATTTGAAAAGAAACTTTGTCAAACTTCACAGAGGCTCTGGATTGTGGTTAATATCAGACCACTCAACCCATCTTCCCTGCATCTTGCTGTCACCATGAAATCCCCAGTATCCTTTGCAGCAATGAGGTTCTACAAAGGAGGGGTATAGTGACTGCTAATTAGTCTAGCTGTTATTTCTAGCACCACTCCCTGTGTGCCTTTGAGTGACAGATTGTTCCAGTCCTTCTAACTTATATTCCATCCCCCAAAGTGCTCTGCATAGTTCTCAATACTGATGTTCTTCTTCCATGGAGATGATCAACATTGTGCTGGTTAGGTTTGCTTGCTTTGTCAGTTTGACGCTACCCTGGGTCACTTGGTAAGGGAACATAGATTGAGAAAATGCCTTCATAAGATTGGCCAGTAAAGAAGTCTGTGAGACATTTTCTTGTGTAATGTTTGATGTGGAAGGACCCATCTCACTGGGAAGTGCCACTCTTGGGCAGGGGTCCTGGGTTCTATTAAAAGGCAACCTAAGCAAGCCATAGAGAACAATCCAGTGTTCTGCAGTCTCCATAACTCTGTTTCAGTAAATATTCCCAAGTTTCTGCTTTTGGTTTTGTAATCTGTAAGGACAATAAGCCATGATCTTTAGGTCATGGTGAATTTACTCTAGAAATAAAAAGCAATCTTTAATTCTCTAATGTTTGTTCCAGGATATTCATCTGTGTGGAGAGAGACATTTTTTCATGCAGTCAAGAATCAGCTCATGGGGATAAAAGAGCAGGGGCTAAGGGCCAGGAGTAGGTGGTGGTCACATCAGGAGATCAGCCCAGGCAATTTCTAGAGGGTTGTTTTTGTTTCCTGTGTCCAGTGTAAGATGGTGGCCAGAAATGAGATAGACAAAGACAGAGTCCTTGCCCATTCACGTTCTGTAATCTTTATTAGTTGAAATTGAAAACTATGCAGAAACAAAAACAAACCCCAGAGGAAGTGATTAAAAGGTCATTATTTCCAGTTAAGTAACTGTGTTTCCGAAAAAATTACCACCATGAGTAAACTCATGTGGGAAATCCTACACCTCTTAGGTTTGATTCAATATTGGCTTAGTTTTAAAAAAAATGGGTGAGCATGCTTTAATTCACAGTGTATATACTAGTTTGTTGTATATTAACTGTATACATGCACAAGAGAGAGAAAAAGAGAGAGAGGAGAGAATTTCTTCAGAAAAATTACTTCTGCATTCTTATGTCTTGTCTTTGCCATCAGCTCTTAGACAGAATTTAATTCTTCAATGGTAATTAGTCTTCAAGATTTTTATCTTTTGTTTCAAATAAACAAAAGGACCATGAGTTCAAACCAGGTAGGAACACAAAAGTTTGAGGGTATCCTGGACTATATAGCAAAATCCTGTCTCAACAAACAAACAAACAAACAGATGGTTTTACCAGTATGTATCATAGCATAATAGAAGGAAAAAAGTCAGAAACAGAGTGAAGGTTTTTAAGAACACAGCTGACCCCACTGTGGTGTGAAAAGGGTTCTTATGACAAAAGCATCATTGTACAGCAGAAATAAAATTAGATCACCGTGGAAAGGAATGGCTGGCATCTCATTTCTGCCAAAAGGAGTTTTGTTAGATGGCAATTGTTAGTCCTAGCTCTCTAGAGATGGGGTACCACCTTTTTAGTGCTTGTGTAGAAGGTCCACCGTGGGATATATATCATCTACAATGAGTAGAAGACAGTCATTAGAAACAAGTCTTCGTAATAAGTAGCAGCTGCTTTCTTTTTACAACTGTAGAATTCCCTTCATTGTCCCCCAAAGCAGTGAGTCTTTTAGCTCCTCTAGCATCACTTGATTTCTTTCTTTACATTCCATCCAACCTTTCCTTTCCTTGATGCATTCAAGTATATTTTTTTTTTATCGTTACTTGAGTCTGTGAATGTTCCATTGTTCTCTCCATGAAAAAAGTATATTGGTGTGGGAGGTCCTTCTGCCTCTGTGTTGCTTCTATTGGTTAATGAACAAAGAACTGCTTAGAGCCTATGGCAGGGAAGAACAGAACTAGCCAGGGAAAGCTAGGCTGTATGCTGGGAGGAAGAAGGGCAGAGTCAGAGAGACGCTTATGGAGCTGCCACCAGAGTCAGACATGCCAGAACTTTGCTAGTAGGCCATGACCTTGTAATGATATACAGATTAATAGAAATAGGTTAAATTAAGATGTAAGAGTTAACCAATAAGAAGTTAGAGCTAATGGGCCAAGCAGTGTTTTAATTAATATGGTTTCCTGTGTGGTTATTTAGGGGCTAATCTAGCCAGGTGGCTGGGATGAACAAGGGGCTCCCACCTCCTACAGTATATAATTTTCATTTCAGAAGATTCTAGGATGACAGACACTCTAACATATTTCCAACTGTTTTTACAGTCATAACACATCCAGTTAAAGGGCATTATGAATGTAGTTTTTCATGATCATATATGTTTTTAAACAAGTTTGGGATCTGATTTTTCTTATACTTTGGATTTTGCTCCAAGATCAAGTGATTGTTAAACATAAGCTAGAAGGGTTTTTTAATTTAGTAAAGTAAAAATTCCTATCAGCTTATTAAATCTTTGTACTGAAGATCTGTCTTCAAAGCCTCATTGACAAGATCAAAAACAGGGTTGTAAAAATCACTAAAGATTAAGAAAGCTTGCTGTAGAATCATGAGAACCACTTGTGTACCTTGGTCACCCAGTTATCAAGCCAGGCCTCCACACAGGTGGGAGGAAGAACATGCAACTCTGATGTCTTCTTCTGGCCTCCTTCTGCGCTTACGTGCACACACACACACACACACACACACACACACACACACACACACAAATTTAGAGAAAAAAATGATAGTCTTGATATTTACTTTGTAATTCATTTTTAATATTTTTCATATTGAATGTTCTGAGAGCCCTTGGAGTTTCCTGTTATTTAACCTGAATATGCCTCAGAAATGCCCTTAGCCTTTACAGACAGGCTTTCATTGGATTACATTCATTTGAAACTTCTAGTTTTACAATTTATGATGTTCAAAAGACACAAAGTGTATTAAGACTTTTGTTTTAATGGAACATCATTTGAATAGTGGGAGTTCTACATTTTTGTTTTTTGTTTGCTCTTTTTGGAGGGGGGGGTGACTTGATCTCATGTATAGCAGACTGTTCTTGCAGTCGCTATATAGCTGAGGATCAGCTTGAACTTCTGATCCTCCTTCCTCCACTTTCAGAATTCTGGGACCTCACAGACTTTCTTAGTTTGCCTTTTGTTGCTGTGATAAACATGGCGACCAAACTTTATGCCCTGGTCATAGTGATGCTGTTGTGCATAAAACAGATTTTCTCCTTGCATACCCAAAGGTAGTTTCATCTAAAAAATGCAAGTCGAATCCATATGGCTAATTAAATATGGCTTCCCAAAAGTGTGTGGCTTTTTGGAAAAATCTTCAGAGTTCCTAAATGGAAATGGAGAGACTGTAGATGTCTATGAAACTAACTGGGATCTAAAGCAAATCCAAATTTTGTGAAGAAAAAGAGCCACCTTTAAAGTGAAGGAACACTTGCTGAGAGAACCAGTAAAGGTTCCTCCTTGCTTCATTTGAGGGGCAGGGGCCTCTCTGTGTAGCTGAGGCTGGCCCAGAAATCAGCTGTCCTCCTGCATCAGTCTCTTGAGTGCTAAGACTGTAGATATGTACCATCCTGCCTTGTTGAGTATTGTTCAATGACATCCAAAGTGGGTAGGATTGGATGGGAGTGTCTCGGTGACTACTGTACACGGACACCAGGTCTTCTATTTCCAGCAGAGTCAGACTTGTGTGGTATTTCTTAAGGGTCCTTAATCCCTCAGTTTCCTATCATAAAACACCAGGGTACAATTCTTCCATATCACCACAAAGTGGCAGTATGCCTTCAGGGATAAAACTGGTCCCTGCTAGCCTCAGGAAGGTTTTCTTTGTTGACATTCTGGGTGTCCAGAGTCTATGATAAATCTTCTAACAAGTTATTCATTCTCGCCACAGTTGTTCAGCTGCTAACACTAGAAATTGCTTTATGAAGCAAGTTTTAGAATAGAATCCTGTAGAGGCCCAAAATATGTGAGCCTATTTCCACCTTGACCAAAGGTCAGAGAATTGGAACTTAGCTCTCTCTATTCCTTCAAAGTTATAGTGTTTCTACCTACCTCAAGTAAAAGTCACGTGTAGATTCAGATCAGAGGGTTCTGCTTTCCCAAGGTTATTGTCGACAGGTGTGGCTAATATCCAGACTATTTATTTCAGGAATAGAGAAGGAGCTATGTTTCTATCTCAAACAAAATTCTAAGGATCCAACTATGGCTCCAGTTGCCTTAAGGAGATAACAAGGGATTCCACTCAGGGAGTGGCTTGCCTACAGAATGTTTTGGTCTAGGGTGTAAGTATGACTCTTTTTGTTCTAGTAACAGAATGTTTAACTATGAATGTAGCCCACAACCTTCAGTTGGTATATTCATTTCCTTGTATGTACTGCAGGTTCTGGGTCTTCAGCTTTGTACAGATCTTCCAGAAGTTCCATCAAGTCTTACTCTTGGTTAGTGGTCCTTTGGATAAGTATATGAAGGTTATAAGACTCTCTTCAATTGTAAATCAAAGCCTGAAGAATCCAAAGTTAGAGTTTATTTTCTGGAGTCCAGCTCTTTGGTGACAGAACACAAGAGAGACTTTAACAACACACATAGACTTTTACATTTCTTACATCAGCACTGGAAGAAAAATCAAAGCTCTACCTTAGTCACTCATTTCTGCAAATTCTTCAAACTTTAGAAGAAACTAGAAAACATCAAATTATTTAATCTCTCTATATGTACCATAATGCTCTATTATACTAACATATTTTTGTCTTCTGAAACCCATGAGACTATTGACACTTGGTTCCAGGTCACAAAAATTTATAAGCATTTTCCATAATGTGTTCTTCCAGTGCACCTGGAAACAGTGAAACTGAATCCTAGCACTTTTAAATCTAGACTTCTGAATCCAGAACAATAAAAGTAAGTTACTTCCCTTTGTGACCTGTTAATAATACCCAGTTCCTACTCAAACATGTCCCAGAACACATCCAGAAAACAAAAAATATGTGTCAATCCAGCCTGACTTGGTTTTGATTGCATGTACTGTTAGGGGAAGGTGAACTTGTAGAAACAATCTCTTTTTTTACCTTCTACGGCTACATGAAGAAAGATCAGCTGTGAACATGGACAATAGGAAAGTTGCCCTGGGGACAACACCTCATCCATCAAATATGAAAATGAAAGTTTATTGTAAAACAGAGGACCTGAATAAGAATGCAACCAGAAGTGCTTCCCACTTGAAGACAACCATACAGAGAGGTGTTTCCCCAGGGTGGAGGCACATAGAGGCCAATGCAACTGTGGACTAAGGGGACTGGGATGCATCTCAAGATAGCAGCAGAATTTGGCAGCATTGTCCACCATGTAGTAATGGCCTTTCGGGTATGACAGTTTCTTGGATTCTTGCTCCACTGTTCTGAAGACCAGAGACCAAGCAATGTGAAGCAAGGGAATGTTCCTGCAAGAAGACCCTGAGAAGTTGTTGCATCAGTCCGTGAAGAAGCATGGCAGAGATGCTGGAACCATGGGACCATCTACTGAGGAAAGCTATGGACATAGAGTAGAGGCATCCCAAGAGAGAGACTATGTTAAACTACAGGCAAAGGAGCTAGAGCAGTGCGGCTACCCAAAGTGTGTAGATCCCAAAACATTCACTCCTGCTGCCAAAAGGAGCAGTCTCCAGCAGACCAGGGCTCAAAGAGGATTCACAGAGTCGGTGTATTAAGACTTTTTTATTTAACTGAGGGAATACAAGACTAGACACACACACTCTCTTGAGGGTTTTTTTTTCTAACTTTTAAATTTTTTCTTTTCTTCTTAATTTTTTCTGTATCTTTCCTTCTCTCATTCTTGGTGTTTTTTCATCTAATTCATTTTATTTTTTTCCTTAATGCTCATATACCCCAGTTGAATCTTTTAAGCAATATAAAAATTACAATGTGGTTATATTCTATTTTTCAAGTGAAAGATTATAATGAATGCAGCTTAAAAAAAGTGTTTCCCTTTTCCATTACTTTATTAAGCAAAGTCATCCCAAAATACCACATACTCTTATATCTAACTTATTATAGATTAACAGAGTATGAGCAAGCAGTTCTTTTACTGTCTGGCTGCATATTGCAGTTACAAAGAAAGGACCAAGCATTTTATTATTTATCTCAAAATGTGATCTTACAAGAAATCTTAAAAGAATCACAAATCTAAACTTTTATATATGAAAATGAACTGTTACTGTGGGAGCTCCTTCTGCTCCTTCAGCCAATAACCTTTAGGATACCAGCCCACTTGGGCGTGGTCTCTTTTGCTTTAAGAAGCAGCTGTAGCTGTGTGCTTGCTCTCTTGTTTCCAGCTCAGCTTCCAGTTACTAGATTCCTTTCCTGGTCGTACAGGGGGCTGTTGTCTAGGATGGCAATCTGTAAGTTTTTCCCTTTAAATAAATAACCCTTTTATTAATCATAATTTCAAACTGGTGTGGGATTGTTTTGTGACTTACGCCTTTACTAGACTTCTATATTTTAAATCTTTAGGGTGCACATCCACACATTGGCAGGTATATCTGGAAGTTGGAGGCAGAAATGGGTTCAAGAAAATAATCATCATTTTTTTTAACAGACTTAATTCACTTTTATTTTTCTTGAATAAAAACCCTATGTTTTGGTCACAGCTGGAGCCTGGGTCTTCTGAACAGAGACTCTGATGTGGGTTTTCACAAGATGGTCAGTGAATTCCTGATTAGGAGACTTGGTGAACACAGTCTCTTTCCAGAGGTTGGGGGTTAGGTAGCTGTAGGTCTTAGAGATGGCATCAAATGTGGCCTTGGCAAAGTTGCCCAGGGTGGCAGTGCAGTCCCTGGCTGATGTGTAGCAGTCATCAGTGCCAGCCAGCAGCAGCAGCTTCTTGGGCACAGGAGTGGAGACAACGCCAGTGCCTCTGGGGGCAGGGATGAGACGCACCAGCATAGAACCTCAGCAGCCTGTCACTTTGCAAGGAACAGTGTGGGGCTTGCCAATCTTGTTCCCCCAGTAGCCTCTCTGCACAGGGACAATGGAAAGCTTGGCCAAGATGATGGCCCCTTGGATGGCAGTGGCTACCTCTTTGGAGCACTTAACACCCGAGACCTATGTGACCATTGTAGTCCCCAATAGCAATGAAAGCCTTGAATCTGGTCGGCTGGCCTGCCTTAGTCTGCTTCTGCAGGGGCACGATCTTCAGAACCTCATCCTTTAGGGAAGCTCCCAGGAAAAAGTCAATAATCCCAGACTCCCTTAATGGGCAGGGAGAACAGGTAGATCTCCTCTAGGGATTTGATTTTCATGTCCTTAACCAGGCGGCCCAGATTGGTGATGGGAATCCACTCTTTGTCTTCAGCTTTACCTCCGCGAGCCCCGCGGCCTCTCAGACTGCTGCCGAATCCTCCTCGGAAGCCGCCATGGCCTCCTAATCCTGGGCCCCCGGGTCCTCCGGGTCTTTACGCTCCACCAGCATCATCCGCCATTTGGTGTTTTCCAGAAGAAGAAGAAGCCTAATCATCATTTTTAATCACCAAGCAATGCTAGCAAAGAAGTACATCAGCTATTAATAATCATGGCTTTCATGGTGTCATTTAAAGCATGCCTTTAAATTCAATTTCTCATGGAGGAGAAAGAAAAGGAGAAATTGGCCAGGGATATATTCTCAATAAAGTATTTGGCTGTCTCTATGGGAGAGTCTGGAAGCAGACATCTGCTTACAGATCTCTAGAAAAGAAAATGTATTAGATTGGACATACCTTTTGCATATATATATTTTCTACATTTTCAATAGTTTCATTAATATTTTGTGTTATGGAAGCTGTTAAATCAAGACTGCATTTAAATTTTATTTTAGTTGTTCATACATATGTTTGGGTATCTCTTTAACAAAGGAGGCGTGTATCTCCAAAGTCATCACAGCCTGTTTGATTTCTTTGAGATCATTCATACGGACAGGCTCCCATGTATCTTCCTTAATGAGCCTAGGGTTTCTGAAACCAACCAATTTCTCTGTTGTTATTACGGGAAAGGCAGGTAGAGCTGTAGGTAGAGCTTTGTGGGAATTGTCCCAGAGATATTTACCCACAGATGGAGTTAAAATTTGCCTTTCTACCCTTTGCTCTTCTTCATCAGAATTTAGAAATTCCTCAATCATTTCAATTCTATTCACCATTGTCTTCTGCAATGTCTGAATCTCCTGTCCAGAATTATGGTTCAAAGCCTTCATTGAGGATTCTAAAGTATGAAGTTTGTCCATTAGAGATAACATCTCATCTTTGGACATAATTTTTATGGCATAAACCGTGCCTTCTTGTATTGACAATATTTCTGCCAATCTGTCATAAGCTTTAGACAAAATCCGATTGTCACATTCAGCAGTTTTGATTCTCTCAGTTAATGTTTCATTTCCTACAGAAAATCCGATTGTCACATTCAGCAGTTTTGATTCTCTCAGTTAATGTTTCAGTTCCTACAGAAAGGGACTGAAGCTTACAATCCAAATCAGCTCTTCCATAGTAATGAATTTCTCCTTAACATCAGCCTGTACCTTTTCTAAATTTTGCTCAGTTGATCTAGTCATGTTAAACAAAGATCTGTTCTCTTCCTGGAGAACTTCAAACTGATTCTTGAAAAGATTGTTGTCATTCTCAATTGTTTTTAAGCGTTCAACCTCTGCCTTAAGAATACTGGATTCATCTCATAAAGACTTTATCATATTTCTATTATCAAACCACATAGTACCAAGGAAAACTACGAATCCCAGAAAGATCCATAGATGTGGGGTGACAGACACCTCTTGTAAAATCTCCCACATGGTACAATCAAAAAGGCTGTTAAAGTCTTGAATGGTAACGTTTTCAGACATTTTTAATCAAATCAGTATTTATTTTTATTTATAAAAGAAAACTTTTACCTGTAACGACCTTTTCCTGCCAGTGGTGGCGAAAGAAATGCACCTGAGTCCACGTGGCCGAAGTCAAAGCCAGTCTGAAAAGTCTACTCAAAACCCAAAACTGAAAGTTAACTGTAAGCAGCAGGGGGGAGGGCCAGGAAATGGGGCAGAGCCAAGGCATGACTTAGCCACCCACGGGGAGGGGGACGCAGAGCAGTCACGTGCGTGGAGTGGCGTTGTGTACTGATCACACTGTTTACTGCTAGGTGCTGGTGGGGGGGGGCTGAATACAGAGGCGCTTGCACCACTTGCTAAATCCGAGCAATTGTGGCGGGCAGGTCGGAGCCACACAGATTCGTGCAGGCTGCTGCTCTGTTTAGTATGGCGGGCGGGGCAGAGTGGGGTCACCCATCTGCCCAGCTGCGACTGTACCATGGCCTGGGCAGAGACAGGAGTTGGGGAAGGGAAAGCAAGCCAGGAGCACGCTGTGAAAGCTAGCGGGCTACCCACTTGAGTCCAGTCGCGCTTCCTGAGCTCCGGTAGCTAACTTGTTCACAAAGGCTGGGAAAGATCGAGCTTGCTCCCCCCCATGCTGGGGCGGGGGCAAAAAAGCCCAACATTGGACGCCTTTTGGCGGCGTAATAACCAGGCTAGCTTAATATGAAACAGCAAATTTTAATGAAGGAATAGCTTACAACACCAGGGATCCAGGGATGAGCAGGAGATACAAAAGAGAGAGAGCTTGGTGGGGCTCACGCCACCAGATTTATATGTAAACATTAGCCCGAGGCGAACACGCCCCCCCCATTGGGCGGAGTTTCCCCTACAACGGAAGCTGTTAAAACAAGACTGCATTTAAATTTTATTTTAGTTGTTCATACATATGTTTGGGTTCTGTTGAAATTTCATCCATTGCCTTTGATATGATATACTGTTTAGTGTAGCAATTAAAACCTATATTGGTTCAGATGTATATAATTATATTATCTACAAAAGAAATCTTTTATTTTAGTCTTTCTCTATTTTCAAATTTTATATGCCTTTTTTTCTGCCTTATTCCACTGCTGGGTTCCATCTCTTATTGTTGAATGAAGTGACTGATGAAGTTCATCCTTATTTTGTTTTGAAAGTAGAAATATGTTTTCCCTTACTAGAGCAATGGCAATAATTTCAACATTAGAGTATTTGCTTATTTGTGTGCTGTTTATTTTATTTCAAATCTTGATTATCTTTGAGAATTCTACTCCTAGCTTCCTAAGTTTTACTATAGCAAGGCTTTAAGTATTCATCAAATGTCTTTCTCTGTCTATTGAATAACTTATTTTTCTTTTCAAACTTTACTTTGAAAATGCTAATACATTTTTTTGGGGGGGGAGGGGGGCTAACCATGATAAGCTAAATATGGGCAGGTCACCCAAAGGAAGTTCTTTAACTTCCAAATATTATCACCTGGGACTCTGGCCATCAAAGAATTTAAATGGAGGCCCAAGTCTCAGTAGTTTACCCTGAGGCAATGCCTGGTTGCAGGAGGAACCACAAACTGAGATTACCTGAGGAAGAAGAGACCATTTAAAGAAAATGCCTGGCATTCCAAGCACTGTAGATAGGAACACCTGCCAGAACACACTCGCCAGGACATCCTAGACAAATTTCAGCCAATCAGGGGTCTTAAAACTTCAGAAACCTCCCACCCCCAACTTTAGTACTATAAAATCCTATTTTAATTGAACTCAGGGATCTCCAGTTATTCCTATACATTGGACATGTGGAGAGACCGAGTTTGCAAACTTGATTAAAATAAAAGCTCTTTGCTTTTACATTCAGGACTCTGTCTCCTTGTTGACTTTTTGTGGGGAATTTGGGAATTTGGGCATAACATTTTAAATACAACTTGTTCATATATTATTTTTCCTATATGTTCCCAGACATAATTTTCTCTGAGGCTGAAATTTGTCTGGTTCATCTTTGGGGGAAAAAAAGGCAAAATAGGTTTCATGGTTTGGTGTTCAGCATATGTGTGTTAAAAAAAGTACATGGTGATAAAGCTATGAATTAGTTTCCTGACAGTCAGCAAAGGAGGCAAAGAAATCTGGACATAAACATTAGGAGAAGCAAGATGCTATGGGACAATGTTCTGTTTCCTGTCAATTATATTTTAAATAAATGCTGATTGGCTAGTAGCCAGGCAGGAAGCATAGGCGGGACAATCAGAAAGGAAGTAGGGGCAGGTCAATGAAAACAGGAGAATTCTGGGATGAGGGAAGCTCTTTTTGCAGCCCTGGCTCAGCCACAGAAGAAGCTAGTGACTGCCTTGTTGAATAAGGTACCTAGCATAGACAAGAATAATGGGCTAATATAAGTTTTAAGAGTTAATAAAAAGCCTGAGCTAATGGGTCAATCAGTTTATAACTAATGTAGACCTCTGTGTGATTTCTTTGGGAATTAACGATTGTGGGAACAGGGCAGGACAGAAACCTCAGACAAGAGCAGCAGATGTACACTGCCTAACCTTCCTCTGTGTCTTAGCTACTCCTCAACTGCTGTGACAAAACACCATGACCAGGCAACTTATAAAAGAAAGGGTGTAATTTGGGGCTCATCGTTCTGGAGGGTTATAGTCTTTAACCATTATGATGATGAGCATGACAGTAGGCAGGTAGACATGCTTTGAGCAGTAGTTGAAAGATCACATCTCAATTCACACAAAACAGAGAAAAAAATTAACTGGAAGTGGGGTGGACTTTGGAATAATCAAAATGTGCCATCAGTGAAGTACCACCTCCACCAAGGCTACACCTTCTCTTCCTTCTCAAACAGTTGCACCAACTGGGGCCCAAGTATTCAAAATATGAACCCATGGGGGCCATCCTCATTCAAACCATCAGAGCAGGAAAGAAGCTGGAGTCAGCAACTGCAGTAGCTAATTTCTTCCCTCTGGAAGGTCATCCAGTACACTTTCCACCTGTACAGTCCTGGCTGTCTCCACACACATGACATAGTTCTCAGAAGTACAGGATGAATAATAAACATAACCTCCATTTATATATCCACAGTACATATTACTTAAGTCATATGTGCTTCCTTCAAATCTGTAAGAAAAAAATAAGTTCATTTGGCAAGTTATATTTTGATTAGACCCACATAAGAGAATCTTCAACACAAAATGATTATTTCTTTTGTCTATTGTCTAAGTCAAATTTGGGCTGAAGATTGGAGTGCATATATAAGTGATGTGAAACCCTGTTTTCTCAGCTTCTCACATCTGGAATATTTTCTGTCATTCAGTTCCCGACTTAGCCTCTCTTCTCATGGCTGATATGATTTACAATAATACCATCCAACAGTATATAATAAACACACTGACTTCTGAGGTGCCTCGGCTTTTCCACCCGAGAGCCCAGATTGCCTGTGTGATCATATGTACCTGCCTTTTCTTCATTCCCTTACCACCCTAGTCAGGTCCATCCCCAAGGCAGTACAAAGATGTATCAAGTTAAATTTTCAAGAATGAGATAATAAATAGGCCCCATAAACAAAACATAAAGGAAAGAAAAAAAACCTCTTCCCAGAAAAAGAAAAATAGGTGTGTGTTGCGGGGAGGGGGGGGGCTTTTTCCAATAAAAGAAATTCCTGACAACCAGAACTCTGAGCTCTCTGGCTGTTGCTTGCTACCATCAGCTCTTTCAGCCCAGGGCCCACCAGCACAGGGCGGTGGTGTCTGAATTTCAAAGACTGATGGGCAGGGCTTAACTGCTTCATTGTGAGCCAGCACAGCAGGCCAAGAACTTAGATTTTTCTTGTTTGTTTGATTGCTTAAATTTGGTTTAAATGTTTCTGTTTGTTTGGCATTGAGATTGAAGGTTTAGTGGACACTGGAGTTTACGTATTTATAATTTCTCGAGTCTTGGAACCCTAACTGGTCTTTTACAGGAAGTTTCTAGTCAGTTGTTAGGCATTATCTCAGATGAAACAAAGTGTAGAATGGATTAAATGTATAAGGTCTAAAACACAAATGGAAAAAGTAAAGCGTTATGTGAATGATGTAGCAATGAATTTTCAGGGGAGAGGTTTCTTGCAACAATGGAGAGCTCAAATTTTATTCCTACAATTTTAGAAACAGCCCAAACAATGATGTTAAAAATGAGGTACATTTCTAGAAAAGGTATTAGAAAAAAATTATCAAGGAAAATCACAGGCTATACAGATTATTCAACAATGGGGGAAAAAGGGAATTAGCTATCCAAATTTGAAACCCAAGTGCTCTGCCTTCAAAATGGCTAAGTAATAAGCCTGTATTGGTGGACCACTGCCTCTTAACTAAGAAAAAGTTACAGGTGCTTGAACAGATAGTAAAAGAACAGTTAGATGCTAAGTACATTGAGGAAACTACTAGTTATTGGAATTCTGTATTTGTAATGAAAAAGAAATCTGGAAAATGGAGAATGTTAACTTATTTGAGCACTGCTGTAAAACAAGTAATTCAACCTATGCAATCCTTGTAGTCCAGAATTCCTCTGCCTTCTTTACTACCTCAAGATGGGCCTATTACAGTTATTTGCTTTTAAGATTGTTTCTTTATAAGAAGAAGGTAGGGAAAGTTTTGCTTTTACAGTGCCTATTAATAATAATGCCAGATTGTAAAAAGATAGCAATGGAAAGTCTTTCCTCAAGAAATATTAAACAGTTCAACTTTATATCAATATTTTGTGCTTCAACCAAATGACACCTAAACAATTTCCTCAATTAATTATTTACCATAATATACATGATAATTTATTTGTTGCTTCTGATACAGATACCTTAAAAAAAGTTTAATGTAGTACAAAAAATTTTACCCCAATCAGGATTACAAATTGCTCCTGAAAAAAGTTCAAAGAGGAGATTTTCTTAGTTAAGATTTAAATTAAGTAAAGTAAACAGAGAATCCTCTACAAAGGGTAAAGATTAGGAGAGGTCAATTCACACTCAATGATTTTCAAAAATTATTGGGAAATATTAAGTGATTGCACCCTACCATAGTCCTGACTATTCAAGAATTAAGTAATTTGCTTCAAATTTTGCAAGGTGACTCAGATTTAAACAGTACTAGGCAATTAATAACTGAAGCAGAAAAAGAATGGGCCAAAGTAGAACAAAAATTGCAAAATGTCTATGTGGATGGACTAGATCTCACAAATGAATGTAGTGTGTGTGTCTGTGTGTGTGTGTGTGTGAGAGAGAGAGAGCGAGAGAGACAGAGACAGAGAGACAGAGACAGAGAGACAGAGAGAGAGACAGAGAGAGAGAGAGAGAGAGAGAGAGAGAGAGGGGAGATAGAGGGAGAAACAGTAGTTACCTCTTCAGAAGATAGACAGAAAGAGAGAGTGTGCATAGGCTGGAGAAGGCAGAGATCTGCTTGCCTGGAGGCAAATTGGGATGTCTGGGAGTGGGTGGGGCTTGTCTCTTAAAGGGACAGAGTACCTAGGTGACAGACCAGGCCAGCAAATCGTAATACTAATAACCCTCAAGAAATCTGTAATTTGATTCCTATAGGTTATTGGAGATTTGCCAAACTAATGGCAAGACATGTGTGGCAACTTTCTACATAGTCAAATACGTCACAGACACCTGCAGAGACAGTTGCCTTTAAAGGCATGGTGTCAGCTGAAGTTGCTGTGAAAGGCCCTCTGCTAGGCTGCTCCTAAAGAAAAGTGTCCATTCAAGTCTAACCACAAAAATCCAAGAAGAACAGAGACTTACCCTGCAGAGAGGAACATGTTCTCATTCAGTTCCTCGTAAGGTGGTTTCTTTGTTCTGGGCATCAACCCCAGCCAATAACCTTTTAATTTTTTAGACTTTATAAATTCCTAGAGAAACAGAGAAGACCCATTTAAAGAGCTGTTTCTTATATCTGTACACTGCCTCACAGGATCACATGCTGTAGGCTACTGTTTTAACATTATAGTTTTGGTGTAGCATGTCAACATCTTTTCACAGCACAGTTTCCTGTCTAGCAGGAAGAAAGCTGGGCCTGCTATTTAAACACAGGGAAGTATGAGAAGAAAACTCCAGTATCTGGAGGCTGATGTAACCACCAACCTGCATTGTGACAGAATATCCTGATACTGCTCAAACAGTAAAAACCAACACCACCACAAGCTAGTTAGGAACATGGGTGACCCTGGTAACTAGAAACGGTCCTTTTCTTTATCATTATGGTCTGATCAACCTTGCAGAAAGTGCAGCTTCCATTATGCATCTGATACTACAATATATCCATCCCTACCTGCCCTGCATAAGAACAGAAAGGGTCAACCCGAGTTCATTCCAGAATCTCCTCCCCTCCTAAACCCATGAGTATCTCTTTTCTCTGTAGTGGCATTTGAACTGTATTTTAATAAATAAAGACAGCCTGAAGATTTGAGAGTTAAACAGTCCTACTGGTTAACCTTACAGACCAGATTATGGTAACACACACCTTTAATCTTAGAAGCCATAATGACACAAACTTTTATTCCCAGCAGCCACAGGAGAAACTGGGCAGTGCATGCTTTTTTTTTTTTGTTTTTTTTTTTTTTTTTTATTTTTTTTTGTTTTTTGAGACAGGGTTTCTCTGTGGCTTTGGAGCCTGTCCTG
>NW_004949144.1:2120441-2161639 GCF_000317375.1 Microtus ochrogaster
GGCTTTGGAGCCTGTCCTGGAACTAGCTCTGTAGACCAGGCTGGTCTCAAACTCACAGAGATCAGCCTGCCTCTGCCTCCCGAGTGCTGGAATTAAAGGCGTGCGCCACCATCGCCCGGCTATGGTGCACGCCTTTAATCCCAGTCCTAGAGAGGATTATAAAATGTGAGGAAACAGCTCTCAAAATACAGTCTCCTTCTGAGATTCCTGGAGGCAGGATTGCCATTTCAGACTAAGATCAAGGTTAAGAGCCAGTGGTTGGCTGTTTTGCTTTTCAGATCTTCAGGTTGAACCCCCAAAATTTCTGACCCTGAGCTTTTATAATCATGCTTCATTTCTCCAAGTAAAACTTCTCATAAAACAAGCCATCCAAAAGCCCAGGGATGAGACTCTTGAGAAGCTCAGCTCCCTTCTGCTGGTTTATTTTTGCTTTCTAATAAAATGGTTCAACTTTTCACTTTCTGTGTCAGAACTTGGCAACAGTGAGTTGAAGTCTCTGAGACCTCTTCTGCATTCATCACAGGGGACAAAAGGACTGCTGATTCATTAAATCACCTTCATGTAGGGTCAATGAAAGCTAGCAATTTTCCAGATATAAGTATTTGGGTAGTAAATATTCAATCTGGGGCAAAGGAGGTGGTTAATAACGACAAGATGGACTTAACAGAAAAGAGAAGTATAATGCAATAGACCCACAGAAGAGCAGTAACCACAGAATCAAACTTAGCACAGAACACTTTACCCAAAGTTACATCTGCTTTTCTTTTAAAGACAGACATTTCTTGAAAGTAAATAATTATAAATGTTTACTTGAGAAAGGTCACTAAGACAGAATAGTTCATCGAATTCCCTTCTCCTGTAAAAGATGGCAAAGATTCTTATGGTAAAGAAGCTGAACTACTTAGGGGATATATTTTTACTCCAAGATGAATGACTACAATATAAGACCAGCAGCTCACACAGGCAATTCCAGAACTTGGGAGACTGAGACAATAGGATTCCTATGAGTTTGAGATAAGCCAGGGCTACTGAGTGAGATTTGTCTCAAAAGAAAGAAAGAAAATAGTAAAAGATTGCGATGTGAGAGGCCAGAACACTTTATTAATACATGAAACAGAAAGATATTAGTTAGATCAGTAGTTCCCACTATGTGAGTTACTATTCCTTTGGAATCGAATGACTCTTTCACAGGGGTCACCTAAGACCATCAGAAATTTCAAATATTTGCATTACAATTCATAGCAGTAGCAAAATTACAATTATGAAGTAGCAACGAAAATAATTTTATGTTTGAGAATTGCCACAACATAAAGAATTATATTATATTAAATATGTGCAGCATTAGAAAGACAGAAACAAATAAGTAAGCAAACTAGAGGATTCACTTATCATTAGTTCTAATAACTCTGTGCAAATGTGTCTGCTTAACATGTGCCTCTTCTCTGTCAACCCAGTATCCATATTTAAACAAATATCACCCTATTTTACTTTATCTGGCTTCTTTCCATAGTAAATAAAAAAAATAATACATTGACAATAAAGAAGATTGTCCTATGTGGTTTTTATCGGCCTGGGGAGCTAGTCATGATGGTCACACTTTTTGTCTTTGGATAGCTACTCTGAGGACATACACAGAAACCTGTTACTACACTTCCAACTTGCAAATAACATAGACTTGAGGATTCTGGGGGTCCCTGATCTACCCACCTATCCTGCAACTTCTAAGATTTTGATTAAGCTAAAGCTCGTGTGTTTTAGCTTGACTGTGATTTCCCTGAGACAAAAGTGCAAGTCCCACTCCCCTCACCATGCAATGAAAACAATCCCAAGTCATGAATGGATCATTGCGTGTCTTCCCAACACCTCCCTCTTCATCCCACATTCCATGATGTGAAGTGATTCCTTCCGAGGGAACAGGGACATGGAACCTTACCAGCACATTCCTGTTCTTAATCTTCAGCAGGCTGCCATTTCGAGAAGAACAGAGCATTTCACTCACTTGCCATGTTTCAGACATTCCAAGTTTGGAATAACAACTGTCCTCAAACCATTGTGAACCCTTTGGACAAGGCTTGCATTTGTGTTCTAGAAGGAGGACAGAGTTTTATAGGTTTGCATGAACACCTTTGACTACAATTCCTTTACTGTCTGTGGACATTGATCAGATTTACTGTGTTTCTTCTTCTTTATGTCAAGGAGAAAGAAACCAAGTCATATGCATCCCTATACATCACCCTAGGAACATGACACAATACTTGGGCAAACACAGAGGTTCAAGTATATGAACAAATTCAAACATGTTGTCCATCATTAGGAACCTGAATAGTTTTCCTTTCTTCCTTTCTTCCTTTCTTCCTTCCTTCCTTCCTTCCTTCCTTCCTTCCTTCCTTTCTTTCTTTCTTTCTTTCTTTCTTTCTTTCTTTCTTTCTTTCTTTCTTTTTTTGATTCACATATGACCCTAAAAATTAATCACAGCAAATGCTGTCTTGTAAAACCAGTTTTACAGAGCCAAGTCGGTCTGGTTTTCTCCAGCAAGTGTTTCTCTAGGTTTCAACTTCTGGAATATTGAAGAGGCACCTTAGAAGCACAGGAACATAGTTTAGCCATAATAACTACAAAAGCGCTGGAAGGCAACACTTCCTTCCTTGCTCGGTGTATCACCTGATACTTCATTTCTTTACCAGGATCTTTCACCCCTTCAGCACAAATTGAAATTTAGGAATGAGATCATGTACAAAGAGGCATTCTTCCCTACTTTCTACCTCCTGAGCTTTGGGCCTAGGATAAGGGTAATAAACCACAGATTAAAGAAACTGAGTATACTCTGTGGTGTTTCATTATGTAACTGTCGAACCTTGTAAATTGGCAGTCTATTTATTTCTACTTTCATGTTTTTCCCCTAACTAGTTTACCAAACACATTTAACTCTTTTGAGACAGGGTTTCCCTATAGCTTTGGTGCTTGTCCTGGAATGATCTTTTGTAGACCAGGCTGGCCTAGAAATCACAGAGATCCACCTGTCTCTGCCTCCTGAGTGCTGCTGGTGTTAAAGACATGTGCCACCACTGCTCAGCTAAGAAAGTGATTCTTAAAGGACCCCAAGGTTTAGTTTGTTGCCCTAGCAATAGTTTTGAGAGCAGTACAGGGTTACCTGGTTTGTTTTTACACAGTTCACGACACAGCTGGGTGGCTGTCTTTTGCAGCATGGCGGACAGTTTCCTGATTCTCTTGGAGCTGTTCATATTGTGCATCAGCTGTAGAGAAACATTTCTTTGAAGTTCTTCTCTGATGTTTTGTAGTTGATTTGATTTTATCATTTCTGTCCCCAAAGTTGTACGAACTCCAGGATTTTTTAAAGACAGGAGAGAAGAAAATAGTAGACAATTTTTAAAAACTTATAAATTCTCAGTTATTCTTTCACCGTTAGAAACTTGATGAGTTTTTTTCCCTCAAAAATAGCACTAAAGTATTAAAGTGGTAGAAAAAGAATAAACATTGGTTCAGCAACTCATGGCATTCTAAATTAGCCCAAAATATCTATATAGATGCATGCATTTACAAATACATGTAAATATATATGATATGTAACACTGCACAAACTCACCAGGTTGCATTTTTGTACTTATTTATATATCTGCGTAACAAGAATAATTGAAGACTAAGAGGTTCTGAATTTGAGAAGGAGCAGGCAAGGGCATGAGAGTGATTATAGGAAAAAGGGAGAAATGATGCAACTATATTTTACTTAAATTTAAATTTTCTTTTTATAGAATGATGTGATACATACACAAACCTCCTAAGACCCCCAGTCCAATGAGCAGCAGAAGGCATAGAACAGTTAGAATCAAGACTGCTTTATGCTGTGAATAGGAAGGGGCAGAAGGTACTGTGAAAAGAAAAAGAGCACAGTGTTCAAGAAGCAGTTCACACCTCAGTTTCATTCATTCATCCTGTCTCTCATTCATTCATTCGTTCATTCATTCTCTCCTCATTTCTTTTCTCCTGTGTATTTTTTTTAATAAAAAAGTAATATGTTCAAAACCCAAAGACATTCATTTTTTTCAAGAATAATCAGATGGGAAACCATAAGTAAGGCATCAGGTTTTATTTTAAGATCTTTAGCTATGCTGTCTTACTGCCCAGATCTTTTGTTCATTAAATGTCTCAAATTTCCTACTAATAAGATCAAGACAATGAATTTTTAAAGTAAGAAAAGTAGTAAATTCTTTTGAATGAGAAACAGTCTCATAGACAAAGACATTAATCCCTAGGCTGATAAAAGATACAAAAAAAAAAAGGAAAGAGAAAATTTATAAAATAGAGAGGAGGAAGGAAAATGGAGACGACTGGAGGCAGAGTGTATGCTTGGATACATTGTGGCAATTGTCTGGAGGCTGAGGGAAGCCAAGTCAGTCTGAGGAGCTTCTTGGGATGTAGAGGTGAGGCTTGACAGGCAACCCCAGCTGTTAACACTTTCCCCTCTAACGCCAAGGGTGGAGCTGCTGAACAACAGAGCAGGCTCTCACTGGTTATGTCTCGGCATCCCTCAACAACACCCTGCCTCATTTGCACTTCTCATTACTTTTTCAATATTTTCTATGATTTTCTAGCAAAACATTGTGATGGAATGATTTTTATTATTTTCTGAACAAAGAATCACAGAGTAGATCATTTTCCTAAAAGTAACTGTGAATTACTGGTAAGGCATTCATGATTTAAATTATCACCATATATGAGTATATGAAAAGACTGTTTGTAGCACGAATAATTAAATACTCAGAGACAGAAATTGGAGTTCAACTTGAAGATCAGAAAAGCAAAATAGTCAGTCACTGGCTCTTTGCTCTCTCTCAGTTTGAAACGATGACCCTGCCTCCAGGAATCTCAGAATGAGACTGAGAGCTGTCTCCTCCCATTATATAATCCTCTCTAGTTCTGGGATTAAGGGTGTCCACCACTACTGCCTGGTTTCTATGGCAAGCTAGTGTAGCTACTGGGATTAAAGGTGTGTGTCTTTGCTGCCTGGTCTGTAAGACTGGCCAATGTGATTGTTTTACTTTTCTGATCCTCATGCAAGCTTTACTTATTAAAGTACAAATGAGATGCCACTACAACTGTTTTAAGAATGTAGTTCAAGAATTACCTAATATTCTTACTCTGTTCTGGAAATTGTCTTACATCAACAGCTAGTAGCATAACAGTGTTGTAAAATCTCACAAAAGTGACATATAAAAAAACTTGATTTCTTAATATTTTGTAAAATTGTCACTATTGAAAGTACTATAAATATTGTTCCAGTCTTTACCTGAGGCTTAAAAATCAAACTCATGTGTTATCTTTTGTCAAAATTATTTTCTTACTTATGATGTATTCAATTATTTAAAAGTTATCATATGTGTGCCATTTAGGTACTAGACACTGTTGTGGCTGCTCATAAAACAAAGTAATAGGGTGTTTAAGTTTATGCTGTCATGCAGATGAATTTTAAAGTGACAGAAGAGAAACAGCTAAATGCTTGATACAGAGATAGACAGACAGACAGACAAACAGATAGAGATAGCTTTTGAAACGCTTTTATTTTAGAAAGTATGTGGTCCAGATGTCATGGATACGGGGAAGAGATGTGCAGAGTTGGGATGAATAACATGAGAGCAAGAGTATCCAGCTCTTTGACTCTGATTTAATAGAGGGGGGTATTTTTATGTGTGGAACAGAAGGCATTGAAAGTAGCTAAAGACTGCTCTGTATGAGAAGGAATGCTCAGGAAGAATTCAAAGCCAAGCCAGGCTGTGGAGGGAGAGGACAAGTGCTGAGGGCTCGGTAAAGGTCATGAGCAGATACTTGGAAGTCGTGGTACTGGAAGCTGAAAGGCATGAGATGACTTAGAAATGCATATTGTAGCACAGGAGAAGGAGACCTGGAAAGTGCCCTGGTGTGAGCCATCAAAGAGCACAGGCAGGAAGTCAGGACAAACAGAACAGCAAAACCAGCTCACCCACAGAAAAAGTGAAGATCAGGAGGTTGTGTCCCGGAGAACGCCCTATGCAAAGGAATTTCACTTAGGTTTTGGTGTGGTATGAGGCTTGTGTTGAGTGTGTCATGTCGTGTTATGTTGTATTGAAAGTAGAACCCCACACATGCTAAGCAAGTGCTCTAGCACAAAGCTCTACTATCCTCATACTCTTTACTTCTTACTTTAAGACAGGATCTCACTAAACTAACTGCCTGGGTTGATGCTGGACTCACTCTGCAGCTCAGGCAGGTCTTGAATTTATAACCCACCTGCCTCGACCTCTTTAGTAGTTGAGATTAGAATATTGCTCCTTCAGTGCTAGAGAGGAAAGTAATTTTAAAAGAGACTGGTTAGCATTATGAAAAACAGTAGGAGAGTACAGCAGTGAAAAAAGAGGCAATGAGATAGCCCAGGGGGTAAAGGCACTGGCTGTGCAAGCCTGACAACTTAAGCTAAATCCCTGGTGGTAATCTAAATTTAAAACAAAAAATAGAGATCCAAATGCTAGGATAAAACAAGGAAGCCCCAAAAGACCTTGAATAGAGCAAGCTCCATGAACAATGAGGAAAGAAGTCAGATAAAAAATATTGTCTCTGGATACACACATATACAAGCACACATACACGCGCATGCACACACACACACACACACACACACACACACACGTGTTCTCTTTCTATTTCTCTTTATCCTATTCTGCAAGCATTTTACTTTTCAAAACTATAAAAAGAGTAACATGTAAGTCCATGACTTTCCTGCACAATGTATAATCATAGTTCCATGGCTTCATGAATGAACACACACACATAAAACAAAACCAAATAAAAGATCTTCATACTAGACCACCAACATTTCTACACAGACAACCCCTGTCTCAAAAAAAGCAAACAAACAAAAAACACCAGCATTTGAAAATAAGACCCTGTCCCTTGTATTGAGTTTTGTATTTAAAAAAAAAAAAAGTTGCAATGTAAAATATAGTGTTTTGTTGCAGGAATTTATGCCGTAAGTAAGAATATCTTTATAATCACTTTGATACTTTGGTTTAAATAAAAAGCTTAATTAAAAATCCACACTGAATTATTGCTAGATTTGAAGTGTGGGACTGTAGCTATTGCCACAGCCTTGGCTCAAAATCTTACCTTTTCCACCGCATTTGTCAGATGTCTGCAGATTTTCTTTCTTATCAGAGTCCTGGAATTTGAGATTTGCATAAACAATTTCTTCAGACATTGATGAATATTCTAAGAAAGCTCCAAAAATTGCCCTTTGGAAAAGGTGAGAGAGAGAGAGAGCTAAAGGCTGAATGAGTCCATTCGAAATTTTAATTTTCTCTGTGTAAATTGGAGCTAACCTCACAAGAATTTCTTTTTAAAAGCCCACTGCCAATCTCTCAAATATGTGTCCAAGAGTCACAAACCGTCTGTTGTCTCAGATAAGAACAGACAAGAGTCAAAAGAGGAAATATCTTTCTTCCTCATATTTCTTCCTTTTTCTCATTTCTACACAAAGTGAAATTAGAAATTGTGTTTGGATTTATTTTTGTGCATATTGAAAAACTCACTCTAACCCCATGGTACAGATACAGCATAGGATTAACCTGCCTAGCAAGGAAATAATTGGAATGATTCGGTTCTCAATTACTTACTGATACAACCACAGAGGACTCGCACGGTGCTCTGTATGTAGAACTGTCAAAGTTCCCCGAGAAAGACTGGCTTAGTCAGACCTGAACATACACAGAGATGACATGCAGAGAATGAGTAATGAAGGACTACGATCTCTCTCTCTCTGTTGCAAATGTTCTCGTTATATTAACAGGAGCTTTGTTCCCAGTGCTGGAGAGGCAGAAGTAGGTGGATCTCTGTGAGCTCCAAGTCAGCCTGTTCTACATAGTGAGTGCCAGGACAGCCAATACTATATAGAGAGACACTGTCTCAAACCACCATCACCCCTCAAATACCTAATCAGCCAGAGAAATAAATAAATAATGTGAGACATCACTACCACTGTGTAACTGGTGAATGAATGAGCTCAAACCTGGTAATATTGAGTCAAAGCCATGAGCCATGACCTGTGTTACGCTGGTACCAGTTTCCTTCCCCTTTCAGTGGCTTATTGAAGCACCTCATGTGGATTGAGACTATGTGCAGAAGGTTAAGTCTGGTTTTAGGTTGTTGATGGAAGCCGCAAACAAAGATTGTTCCTCTAAGCATGTGAACTTCCAGTTGGGGTTCAGTGCCCCTGGTTCATTTTTGCAAGCAATATTTTTAGTAAACACTATTAAGACAAGAGCAACTTTTAAAAGGTTCCTTACTAGAGACTGAGATTCGGGTATCAGTTTTATTTCAGGGTGTTAAATTTTGACTCTAGTAATTTTAATAATCTTTATTTTTATCAATTTAGTTATGCCTATAACATCTTTCTTTATGTTTTAATGCCTACAACCTCTTATAATATATTTAAAATTTTAATTTTGTCCTCATCTCTTTATATTTTGAAACAGTCCTTTAGCATTGAACAAAAATTTTAAAATTTAGTATATGAAATCTTTTTTCACCTAAATGCATTTCCTTTTCCTCCAACCTTTTTTTTTTTTGCCAAAAGTACATTTATATTTCTAACCTGTTGGGCTAAGATTATCTCAGGGCCTGTACCTTGAGACTTGTAGAACAGAGAAAAACCTGGCTTGAGTTTGAAGGATAGTATCAAAGCTATTGAGTGGGGGTGAGACAGAAATCTAGGTAGACACCCTTCCAGCCAGAGGGAGGGATTGGCTGTATGTCATTAGCTAGAGGTACCCCCAATACCACACAATGTCACTTAACCTATATAAGCTGATGCTCACAGTAATAAACTGAATTCCTGTTTTGATTTGGCTCCCTATCGCATCTGATTGTCCTGTGTTGTGGGGCTGCAGATTGGGCAGATAGGGCACTCACCTTTCCCTGGGGAATAAGGCTAAGGAAGCCTGGCACTAACCTTTATATATCATTTTCTTATTCAATGGATCCTTTTGTATTGTGATATTTGTATCAATTCTGTAACAATTTTAGCCATGTGTGCAATGTATTTTGACCATATTTGCTCTGCTGGTGCCCCCAACTCTTCCAAGATTTATTCTTACCTCTCCAAATGTCTCTCAGTTTCCTCTATTTATTCCCCCAACGTAGCCATACAGATTGAAAAACTCCTTCCTGTCCCTCATTATTACTCTAGCCCTCCATTCAGCATTCTTGAACAGGTCGCCAAGTCTAACTGTTAGGGGCTGTTGGAGCATTTGCTTTGTTTCATTGTTCCTTTGAAATTCTAGTTTTTCTACAGTCATAAATGAATGTGGGTTAGCGTGACAACTCAATTTATGCAAGCACCCACCTACAAGCCAATATAATATGAAATAATCACAGATCTTACATAAAGACAAATCTTAAAGACAAGGTTTTAGAGCTTTTTTTAACTCTATCAATTATGAGCTAGACTGTTGCTTTGATTTTCTGCTTTGTGGTATCAATAATCTCAGGTCTGTACTTTCAAAGGTTTGAATTTTGCCAGAATAAGGTGGATTTACATCTTAAAGAAGTAGACTTGGAGGTTAACCTGGTCTTTAATAAGGCCCAGGGACATCCTTAGAAATGGTAAAATCCCAACACGTGGAGCGACCATGTGTCGAGTTTCCAAGCTAGAGAGCAGAAGGGAAGATACCTTTGCTGTCAGAAATGGGCCTGAACTGTATTTTTTAACTTGCTCTCAAATTCCATTTTTCAACGTGGCAACAATCTTTTACGTTTTATAAGTAACAGAACAAAGAAACCTATCAGTCAACCAACTTCCCAAATACAGTAGGTGAACGTATTAGGTGGGTAGGTTCCAACAACTTGGGGAAAATCCAAGGGCCTAAAATGCTGTCTGATGAAGTTCTTATTTTGGGGTCAAGACAAGTTAGTATTCGTTTAATGTACTGCAAAAGGCTGTAAATGATGATCACAGGACATTAGGTCATACACAGAAGTGACACATGTGACTATTTACGGAGTTAAAATACACCAAGATAATTTGTCTCTGGACTTGCAACATTCCAAACTCTCCCCATTCACTTCTAATGCTGCCGTGTCTTAAAGGCCAAGGGTCCAAATACCCTAGGTCAAGGAACTATATCTCTAGCAATAATAGGTCTCAGCACTTGCAGCCTGAGCTACAAAACTAGCCTCTGCTACAAGCTGCTGCCAGCAGTCATCATCTACTACTTCTTTGAGTTAAGGTTTCACTAGCTGTTGATGCCCCAAGCTACCCACAACAGGTGGGCCAGACACAAAGACTCTAACTGAAGCACTGATGACTGCATGTCTTTGGATCCTAAGGCCTGGAGCATGTTCCCAAAGCTTGGAGTTATACAAGCCTCTGTGTCCGTCAGTCCAGTCCACTAGCTTTCAGGATCTAAGAGCCCAGAATGACTACCAGGGAGTTGTTTCTTGACTACCCATGACACTGAGTACACAATGCAACCAAGCCAGCTGGTCCAGAGCACAAGGAGAAAATATTCCTTTTTGATCAGGGTTTTGGAGTTTCAGAAGATGGCTGGATAGCAGCATAGTTTAGGTGTGAGGGTGAGGCACAGCTTCACAGTAGGATTACAGTAAAGCAAAACCATCCACCACAGAGGCAAAAAGCAGAAAAGGAAAAGGATAGAAATCCTGCCATCCCCTTTCAAGAGAACCTTCCCAGGACCTTGTTGCAGTAGGTGTGGTTTGGTTGGAGGAAGTGTGTCACTGTGGAGGCAGGCTTTGAGGTCTCATATATGCTCAAAATACTGTCTAGTATCACAGACTACTTCCTGTTGCCTGCAATTTGTAATACTCTCAGCTATTTCTCTAGCACCATCTGTCTACATGCCATCATTTTCCACCATGATGATAATGAACTGAACCTCTGAACTGTAAGCCATCACTACAATTAAATGTTTTCTTTATAAGAGTTACTGTGGTCATAGTGTCTCTTCACAGTAAAAGAAACCCTAACTAAGACAGCCAGCCTTGGCTAGATGGAGACTCTGTCACCAGAAACAGACAAAACAGCAACAAAGAGATTCAGATTCCTTTACCCATGAATAATTTGAAATCACTCTCAAGTGCATTTTTCTTTGTGAGCATGTATGTGTGCATGTGTACATGTATGCCTGAATATGCATGTATGTGGGTAAAGAAAGTAGATGACAGCCATGAGTAACATTTCTCAACTATGTATCCATTCTTTAATTCCATCGAAGACTCCAGGAGGATATAATATTACCTAAGCAAACAAGAAATCCAAACTCTAGAAATGACAGAGACACTCGCTGCCTGGACAGTTACCCAAAGTTCTTTTGTACCGTTGGGGTATCCATCTTCAGCCTTCAGGCCCATAGTATCCAGCAGATATTTTCATGAAGCAGGAAATTCCAAAGACAGTTCAGTCACTATCTGCTGTGTCCTGCAGAACATCTCGCAGACTCTCATGAATCAGGAACCCCGAAAGACCATCTCACCTTTAGGCAAGTTCAGCAGTCCTCTCTCTCTGTGGGTTTTCTGTGTCCAGTTTATGCAACAGTCCAGGCAAGAGCAGTTTCTTGCTTAAATGGCTATCAAACTCCATAAGGAGCCTCTTTGATGCCCATTCTCCTCTCGAAGTAGATTGGTGCTGCCAGGAGCAGACGTGTCTCATTGTCATGAAAAGTCCTAAGTTATTAAAACATTTAAATGCCGTATTTTGCAGTCTTTGAAAGATATGAAGAATGCCTATCTAACTGAAATATATCTCTATATATCTAGAAAATCTAACTAAAATGACTACAAGTTTGACTGTTATTGATGATTATCCATTAACAACCTATATTTTTAATTATACATTACATTTTTAAATGAATTACACAATATTTCTTGTATAAGAAAGCTAGTCGAACATGAACTAACATGTGAACCAGCAAAGTGCTAACTAGTAAGCAGTGCTCCTCCATGATTCCCACCTCCAGGTTTCTCCACCATGTTCCTGCCTGACTTTTTGCCCTGACTTCCCTCAGTAGTGGACTGTGGCCTGAACATGTAAGTGGAATAAGCCTTTTCCTCCCCTGAGTAGCTTTGGGTCAGAGTGTTTTATCTCAGCAACAGAAAAGCAAACTCAAGACAGTAAATCTTCCTGCATAGGAACACAGGTGTGTGCCACCACATACAAACCATGGGACTTCTCTATGTTTCTAACGTTTTAATTACAACGGACCTATAATAATCCTTGTAGCGGTTTTTAAATCTGCCAATACACATACGAGGAATAGTTTCAATGTTTGGTGAGAAATTAAAAGTCAACAAAATTTATAATTCCCCTTTCAATTATTGAAATCTGTAGGCATAATTCCATCTTATGCTGGAATCTATCATGCTAGGCCTCTGTGCAGAGGATAGTACCTATGTAGGAAACAAGCCTTAATTTACCATGAAAGCGCATAAAATCAATGGTTTTGCTTTGCTAAATTTCATTATACAATCCACATGACAATTGAAAATACAGATATTGAAACACAAAACAAAAAATGCACGAGAGAATAAGTGCAATTTACAGTTAGTTGAAACAATCCCGAAGTTACACAGGTATATCAGATTTGAGATTTGGGGAAGATTATACAAAGTCCAGGGAAGGGCGAACCATGATCTGCTGACTGGAAGGCAGAAGGTTGAGTTGATGCCAATCAAGCTTCTCCCCGCCCCCAGCGGTGGTTGCTAGCCAATTCGGGGCTGCTAGCAGACACCGTTGGGGTGTGTCCCGCTGCCGTTACTCTCACAGAGGAGCGAGGACAGGGCCAGTGAGAGATCTTGTGGCCCGTCGGATCCGAGCGCAGCTTCAGTACCAAACCATCAGGCTGGAGCTGTGCTGTATCATCTGTCCATCAGTCTTGCTCCGTCCCTGACCCCAGAGAAACTTGGCCCTCAGAGTCCAAAGGTTTGACAACGGATATGATTATCAGTTCTCCTTTTGTCCTAAGAAATTTCTCTGCCTCGGTAGTAACTGGAGCGCCTTCAAGATGATGGTGGAAAATTTTTACAGAGCATCCCAGACAAGCCATGTATCTGGGCATCATAGGACAACGTTTGGTAAGGAGATGACAGGGTTTGTTTGCTGGCTAAGACTGGTAGCCTTTGCTTAGCCTGTGAGGCAGAGGGTACGCACGTGGACCTTAAATGAAAACGAGCACTGTCGTCGTCTACAAAACAAAGGCTCAAAACTAAAAGGAAAAAGGAACACTACCTTCCCACTAGATCCGCCCTTCCCTAGCTGCAAAAAAAGATGTACCATTAAAACAAACAAACAAAACCACAAAACGAAACCAAACCTTCTGAGGAAGGCGGGGACTGGGTTTTTGTTCTGCAAGCCTTGTTGGAGGATACACCGCCCAGTTCTTGGAAATGACACTTAGATGCAAAGTTACTCCTGACCACCTTAACCCCATTTCCAAATAGAGCAGAGACTGAGTTGTGAATAGGACACAGAGAATATGGATTTTTGTTTGTTTGTTTGTTTGTTTAATGGGGGTTTTGTTTGCTTGCTGTTTTTCTCTGGTAAATAGTGACCTGTCTGTTTGCCTTATGTGCAGATGCGAAGAAATTGCTGACCCTGTGGACCCTGCTATGTGGTGGTGTTGTTGTGCTTCTTTGGGGGTTTTTCAGTTTCCCTAGAAAATGTAAGTGATTGGTTTCTGCTGTCCGTTTGCCTCCTAGAAAAACAGTCTTTGCCTGGTCTACAAGAGCTAGTTCCAGGACAGGCTCCAAAACCACAGAGAAACCCTGTCTCAAAAAACCAAAAAAAAAAAAAAAAAAAAAGAAAAGAAAAACAGTCTTTGGATAAATATGTATTGCACGTAATTACTGCTGATTCACCCCAAAATGGGACTTCATGCCTAGAAAGGCTTTTATCCCCCTCTCTAACTGGACAGCGACAATCACAAGCAATCAGCTGTGGCAGAGTAATTACTTGGCGGAAGTTTGTTCAGTTTGAAGCAAGAGGAAAGTGAGTCCTGGTGGTCAGATAAAGCCTTATCAGGAGTTGGGTGTGTACTCCACGGTAAGACCTTGTAGGTACGGTATTCACCTCAGAAAACCGAGCCAGCTGTAATGGCAGTGGAGCTAAAGATTAAAGTGAGGTTATGCTGTGCTGCATTTCCAGAGTGCGTTAACCTTTACTGCCACCCGTGAGTGTGTGGAACCTTATTCTAACAGAAGCAATGGTGGGAGATACCCCCACCCCCAACCACCAAAGAGATTTTCCTGACAGCGGGGTGTCCAGATTCTACGTTAGACCCTGTATTGTCTTACTCCGTCACTAGCACCGCCCTTTTGTCTCCCATGTAACATTGTTGTTCATACATCATTATCAGCGACATAATGAAGGTCACAGCTTATTCCCAAATGGAGTAAAAACAAAAAATTCTCCTTAGCCCCTATTCTTTTTTTTTGTTTGTTTGTTTTTTGTTTTTTTGAGACAGGGTTTCTCTGTGGCTTTGGAGCCTGTCCTGGAACTCGCTCTGTAGACCAGGCTGGTCTCGAACTCACAGAGATCCGCCTGCCTCAGCCTCCCGAGTGCTGGGATTAAAGGCGTGCACCACCATCGCCCGGCCTTAGCCCCTATTCTTGCTATAAGTGCTGCTTGTGTTTGCTGCTTAGTACAGAAACCTTCTTGAAATCTTTTCTGTGATTTTGTTTTCCTTTCCCTCCTCTGCTCCCTGCCTGTCTTTCTCCTTTCCATTCATCCGTAGGTCCTTCCTTTCTCCTTTCCATGCATCTGTAGGTTCTTCCTTTCTCCAGGGCCGCGTGTATTCCAAGCACATGATCTACCAACAGACTACATCTGCAGCTCAAATGGCTAAGTTTTTGCTTAAACATTATGGTGTTTAGAGTTTAACCAGAGCCTTGCTCATGCTAAGCATGGGCTCTTGCGGTGGAATTAAACCCAGTGCTTTTGCTTTTCAAACTTTCTACTAAATCCACTTTGATCAGGTTTCTGCTTCCTCTTTTCTGTGAAACCTGTCGTTGTTTACCAAAAAGTCAGTGCCACTACTTAGTAGCCGTCATCTGTTCAATCTTACTTGACAATACACATTCATTTTATTTTTTAAAGGATTTATTTATTTGTTTATTATGTATACAACATTCTGACTCCATGTATGCCTTTATTGCAGAAGATGGCACCAAATCTCATTATAGAGGCTGTGAGATACCATGTGGTTGCTGGGAATAGAACTCAGGACCTCTGGAAGAACAGTCAGTGCTCTTAACCTCTGAGCCATCTCTCCAGCCTTTCATGTTCATTTTAAAAATTATTTTTCTCTTAGAAAATTTCATACTATTATCCAATGTATTTTAGTCATATCCATCTCCTTTGTACCATCCACAGAAACTCCCTTTCAATTTCATGTTCTTTGTTTTGTTGCTGTGATGATTGAGGGGATTCTCAATCCAAGCACTGTCTAGATATGGACAACCTTCTTGCAGCCATGTCCCCAAAGGCAAGTCACTCCCTTCTCTGTAAGGGTCCACTCTCAATGCAACAAGGATAGGCCTCAGAGGGAAGGCCTCCCCAACGCGTGTTGGAATTTTCACTAACTTGATATTGAGAAAAATCTTTTCAAAGCAAGCAGTGCTGGATGCAGACATAGGTAACTGGTTGAGCTGCCAAGTGTAATAAATATGAGGACTCAGCTCTGGATAAATCATCTGTACCACTCTCCCCCCACCCAAGGCTCATAGACTATCACAGAAGAGTGAAGCTATAACACTGACGAATGGGGAAGAGAGCTGTGCATTGTTAACCTTTTGCTGGCATCAACTAAGATAACCTCTGGTTCTTCACACCATTTAAAATCCCTTCCTAAAAATAATTCCATTTGGCTTTCAAGTCAGTTTAGTCCTACTGCTTGTGTCCTGCCTATATCATGACTGACTTTATTTCCCTTACTCTTTCCTCCTTTCCCCTTGCACGGTGTTCCAATATGTCTGGTCATGCACCCACCCAGTCTTTGAAGCATTGTTGTCCTGTTGGCCTTCCGAGCAGGCCTCAAAATTTTATGACATAAATACATCTTTAATCTGGGACACTTTCTGAATTCAATCATTTAAAAAATAAAATCTAACTACTTGCTTATCTCAAACATAATAGTGTTCATGCTGAAATATCTCTCCCCCACGTGTGTGTGTGTGTGTGTGTGTGTGTGTGCAGGAGTGTAGGTTCCTATCGAATCCAGAAGTCACCCTTGGATGTCTTTCTTCAGGACTCATTCACCTTGTTCTAGAGAAAGGGACCCCTTATTAAGACTTGGGGCTCAGGTTAGGTTTAGCTGGCTAGCCAGCACCTCCCGGGGATCTGCCTCTCCACTGCTGGGATTACAAGAGAGTGTCACCACACCTAACTTTTTCTGTGGCTTCTGGAGATTGAGTTCAGGTAACCATCCTTTAATGGCAAAGAGTGTATCAACTGAGCTGTGGCCTCACCCTGAACTCTTCATAGCTCTGTGTTCTCTTGTGTCCTTCACCTATGGTCCTCCTCATCGCAGGAAACAGTAAATATATTCTACCTTCAAAGTCAAAAACCTTATATATTTTTTATTCCTTTCTTTCCTGATTTCCAAATATTATCAGTAAACTGCCACTGTCCTTTCATTGAGCCAAATGTGAACTCTGTCTAGTCACTTGCCAGTTAACCAGCCAGCACCTCATTTTCTTCTGATATTTGTCTCTCTTCTCCCTGTGATCTCTTAATGCAACTGCATAATAATACACTTTCTAGTATGAGATTTTTACATTATTTTTTTCCTACTATGATTTTATAATAAAAGTGAATCAGATTTGAACTGGCCACATTTCATGGTTCCATAATCCCATATGACTAATTGTATCCTTATGGACAGAGTTTATTTTTAACAATTAAGAAAAAATTATCAGATCTGTTGGCAATTTTACATGTTTTTTTTTTTTTTATTCATTTAGAGCAAAGGCTTGTGAATGGCTATGCTGCCCTTAAGGCACCTAGTCATCCTGAACTACTGATGTCCTGTAATACTGAATCCTTTACTTAAGTCTGCAGGAACGTGGGCATCTTCATTATTTGGTGAACAAGCCAGGCATGCTCACCTTTTCCCATTGCTTAGAAAAATGTGTTCTTACGCTGGAGGCAGGTTTACCTCCCCAGTCCACCTTTCTTCAGGTACTAGGCATCACCTGTGTCTAACCCTACCCTGACTGTTGTAAGTCATACTTATCCCTTGACCTGGATGTTCTTCATGAGAAACTATATGGTATGTATGGTATAAATGGTAAGTATGCAACTTACATGAAAGTGAATTTTTTTCATGGTATAGTTTTTTTTTTTTTTTTTTTTTTTTTTTTTTTTTTTTGTATTCCAAGAACTACAAAAAGATAAATGTCTGCCACGGGGTAAGTGCTCAGTTTGGGTGTAGTTGGATGTACAAATGAAAGAAAATATAAGCTAGCAGATGAATTATAAAACTGCATTTCTGATAGTTTGGGTTTTAAGCCAACTTTTTGATAGTAGTTGTATATTTGAACCCAATATTTTATGGTAAGTTGGGGTTTTTCCAAGTAATTTCAGTGAAATGAGGATTTTTGCTGTGCTGTCACATCAGGTTTTATGTGTACAGAAGCTTACTGCTAGTTAATGCTTCCAAATGAGTAGTCTCCCATTCATAAGCTTGAGTAGGAGGTGGTCACTTGTTTGTTTTTCCAGTCTTCAGGTAAAAAAGCACCTTAGACACTTTCTCTCAGGGTTAGTCACAAACAAGTAAATTCATATATCCAGTGCTGTGAGTTAAGGAGAAAATGAGAAATGGTGTAAAAATTAAATTTCAGTGTTTTCCCCTTCCTGATTTTTTTTTCCCTAAAACAAAGGACAAAATTATAGCTTCAACTTCTGAGGAAATGCTGTTTCTGAGAAACAACTGAATATCAGATAGGCCAACAGGAAAGGACCAACTCTTTGATATTATGACTAAAGAGGAATCCATTAGTATGTGGTAAAATATCTAAGGTACCATATCCAATTATAAGAGATGTGAATTAGTAAATAAATTCCAGTTGTATGAAAATACCAGAGAAAGATTTGTCAGGGGACTTTACATTTCTGGAAGTTGCTCATTACTATTTTAAGTTACATGGAGATCTTAATTCTCCAGTGTTTTTTTTTTTTTCTCTCTTGCTGTGCTCTTGGTTGACCAGTCATCACAGAGCAAATGACTAAATTTATTTAAAAGTCATTTCAGCCATTTGACTGAAATGGGATGTGGAAGTGGAATTTCTTTCATCAGTGTGAAATATAGGAGACTCTTACAATGACAGTCAGACTCGCTTTTCTCACAGTGTCTTTCGTGTTGTATGTTCATTTCAGTTGGAACCACAAGAATAACAAGAAATAAGACATGTGATGATGAAGCAAAGATATGCATGAATGCCTGGCATAAAATTAACCAGAACTGCTTCTTCCTTATCCAACATGAAAACTCATGGCCCGTTGCAAAGCAGAACTGTGAAAACTTAGAAGCACACCTGGCTAAGTTCAACAAACAGAATGAACTGGTTAGATTTCCAAATGAGCATGCCCAGTAGTAAAGACACAGGTCTTTTGCCTTTGGGGAAGTTGGAGCACAGCAGGGAAGATAGACAGCTAGAAAAATATGAAAATTACACAGCATGTTAGATACAATCACAGTGCTTATCACTTCTCCAAGGGGGTAGATTGGAGAAAAGTTTTCATTTCCTTGAAATGATGACATTTGAGCAGCGAAATAACATCAAGGGGATGAAATCTCTGGGGGAAATAAATCACCTGCAGCACGGGGTTAAGATAGGTAAATGCCTGGAATAGTCAAGGAACTGAAAACAGACAGGCAATCAGCCCGTCTTCAGTGGAGGAATGAGTATGGGTGTGAGCACAAGGGTCTTGTAGGCCTTTACAAAGACTTTAGTTTTTTACATCGGGCAAAACAAGGAGGTGTTTCAGAATGAGGGTCAAAAGTGCCACATTCTAACTTCAGTCTGAACAGATTCACTCTTTCCTATAACAAATATAAAGATGGGGCTTTAGGTACTTGGCTCCCTGCAGGGCCTGTGGTAAGAGCATGTGGGATTCAGACTAGGGCAGTACCTTTTCACACACTGAGAGTGAGACCTCTCGATGATGCTCCTGATAGTGTCCTTCTTTATCACAGGAAGCTTTGATGAGCCTTGTGAATGAAGGATCCTCATATTGGCTTGGACTAAACAAACGAAATTTGGACAAACTCTGGCTTTGGACAGATGGAACAAAATACAATGATTTGTAAGCCTTTGTGAAATTGACTTAGTGTTAATTATAAATCATGGTCAAAAGTCTAACTCTATAGACATCTACTGTTTCTTTTACTACATTTCCTACCCAGGGCCTTCAGCAGATGCTGAGGAGAACCTTCAGGCAAACTGGTAGTCTTTTGGGAGCATCTGCCCTCTAACGCCTCTGTGTATTTCTGTGTGTTTAATTGGATTGTACCTATCTTCCTTTCATTCTAGACTTGATTAAAGTCTGGGCAGTTTAAGTCTTTCCCGAGTACAGTTTACGCTTGTGTGCCTGTGTATGCTTGAGTGTGTGTGTCTTTCACTTCTCATTGCTAAAGAGTGAGTATCAGAAGATGTAATGACGGCTACATTGTCCTTACCCACCAGGGACCTAACAATATGGATGAGAAGAGATTGGGAAGAGAGATGTTGAATTTCCTTTTATTGAAAATTCCAAAACTTCTCTGCTGTCCCTAGTCTAAAGAATTAATTGTATCCTTAGATTCTTTTTTTTTCTGGAAACATTTAAATTTTCCTTAACTTCAGAGTGGAATGATTCTGTTTTTCACAGAGGCTCCGCAAACTTTCACGCACTGCATGTCTTTTTCATGGTGCTCACTCTGCAGTATTAATATTTTGTACCTCACCAAAAGAATTTCCCCAACTAGGAGAAGTTTCCATGATCATTCTATTTATAATAGGTTGAAAACACACAGTGACTTGAAAGCAACAATATAACCAATAATTGTGGTTTTTCACTTGAAAACCAATGTAAGAAATCTATGATGCAAGTTAACTTTGAGCACAAAACACAATTCCTGTGGTGTTTTCTTGAAAAAAAAAATGACAGTTTAAGATGTTATGCATTCCTATTTAAAAGAAATTTGAGGGAAAGGTATGAGCTGGTGAAAGTTGGTGTGTTATTTTGCTGGGGTCACCACAATAAATGATGACACAGACTGAGCAGCTAAAGCAACTGATCTGGAGTCTAGAAGTCCACAGTCAAGGTGTTGTCAGGGTCTGCTTCCTTTGACCTCTTGCCTTGGTGTGTAGGTGCCTGACATTTCATTCTGACTTCCAGTGCCTCAGCCTGTGCACACACTTAAGGAAGGGCCTGAATCATTTCTACTTCAAAGAGCATCAATGGCACAAGGGGTAGTAGTTCAGTGGTAGACAACTTACCTAGTAATTCAAAGGGCCCCTGGGTTCGCTCTCAACATGGCAAAAGAAAAAGAAAAACGCTCAGATTATAGGATTAGTGTTTACCCAAAAGACATTATTTTGAGCCAAGGATGGTGATGTGCCTAGACTCTAATTTCAAAAACATTAATTTTAAAAAGATCTTATTTTATTTAATCAGTCTTATTAAAGCTTTATATTTAATGCAGTTACCTTCTGCACCCCCGAGGAGTAGGCATTCCACTTATGGGATTCCCATAACAGTAAATGAAAAATGTTCCCCGAAATGCGAGTTACACTCTTCCCGACACCATCTCTAAATGCCTAATTTGTTCCTTTAGCCATTTTCATCACCGACATAAACGGAACAACCTGACTCCTCTCTGAAAAATTATGATAGTTTTTTTCCTTGTTGGCAGCATGGAGTGTCTGGCTGTGCTGCTGAGGTGGACTCACATAGTACCTCCCCAGCAGAGTCCAGAGGTTAAGTACGATGAACGATAAGAGCTTACTTAGCATCCTCTTCAGAGTACATTTGAACTGTGATCACTGAAGTTTAGATTCATTATATGAGGCTGTGCTGAGTCTGATAAATAAAGATGCCAACCCTTTGTTTCGTTCCAGGAAGGAAATTCATGATTACGGAGAGTGTGCCTTCCTGCACAAACGGGGCATAGACAGTACCACCTGTGATGACCTGAAAGACTATATCTGTATGAAAGTAGGCCAGTGTCCTTGAAGGTTGCTTCCGTCCAAAACAAAATGAATAACAGTGTCTTATATTGTGCGTGTTAAACCCACGGTGATGTGTTTTCCTTCACATCAACATTGCTTTGAAATCTAATTTGACTGAAGAACATGCATATAAATTTTATCTTCACGAAATAGTTATTAAGAAGCCTAGAGAGAAGCCTAAGTTTGAGATGGTACTGCTGAGTCATCGAAATTGGCGGGTTTGAGGCTATGGGAACGAAAGGCCTTGCTTGGAATTTATTCATCGTGGTGGATCACTCAGGGGGGCAGAGGAAAAGAGAAAGAAAGATCCTTTGATTGTCTGAAATTGGTTGAAATCTGAATAAAGGAGAAAGGAGCTGTGAGACGAGATGAGCTGGGAAGTGTTTCATTTGCCCTCAATACAAGGTTCGTGTGGGACTGTGACCAAAGGCGTGATGGGGAACTATTCTGATCCGGAGCCTTGTGTTGTCACTGGAGACCAAACGCCTCTCAACAGGTCTCTAGAGTGCTAAACTGAAGGACTAATGATAACCTGGATTTGTTGTTGCCATCGTTACGGAAAGAGTGAAAGGAGGCAAGTTTTGTCATGAGTCACTGTGAGCTGAACTTGTCGCCCAGTAGAGAGAAACACGAAGGAAGAACCTTGGTGACCTCGAAGGATCCGTAGAGATTAGCATGGATTCCCCAAAACTGTTTCACTCAGATTCTGGATAATATTGAAATGGTCTTGAAGGAAAGAGGGAGAAGAGGTTAACACTGGTCATCATTAAAAATCTCTTCAACTACCACAGGTCTTTTCTCATATATGGTCCTAGGGTTTGTGTTATATGGACATGCATGTGTGGAGATGCACAGGGCATGAACCCAAAAAGGGACTATGGGTGGGGTGAAGAGCTCTGAAGAAGGGGAGAAGGTGATTGATGCATGTGACATGAAACCAGGAAGACCACCAAAAGGAGAGTTGGGACCCTCAGGAGGATAGGTGGGTGACTTTCATCCACTCCCAAACTTACTCCAGTGATGGTATTCAGAGCAGAACTCACATACATATCGGATCACACAACACTGAATTATTTTCCGTATTACCATTTTCCTTGAAGGGCTAACCAGAGACCTTAGAATGGCAAAATCATAATTGGCCTGTTGTCTGCAGCCATCTCTCACTACATTCTCCCTCTCCTTCAGATATAATTTGTTTCCTACCCTTTATACAAGGTAACCTTATATATGCTTAGCATATATAATATATAATGTTTAGCATCTTGACACTCTCGTGTCAGAATGATATTCTCTCATGCTCAGCATGTCTCTCCCTGTCACTCTCAAGTTCACTACAGTTCCAACTCAGTGATGGTCATTCCAACAACATTGTAGCCCTTGGTACATTATCTTATCAACGATCAACATTTTTCTTTCTTTTTTTAATAAGAGTTTGCGGCATAGCAAAATGTCATATGGTTTATTGTTTTTAACTCAGTTTTCAGTTTTAACTCATCTTCCCAGAATGAGTCCAGAGATTTCCTGCTGTTTTATCTCTATACATATATCCTGAGCATCCAGAACATATCAAACACATGTCTCTATGCTTGTTAACTAAAACGATGGAGACATGAGTATATGCATATAGGCAATTCCAAAAGATAGCAAGTACTGTTTGTTTACATCGTCATATTAATTATTGGCAAATGCGAAGGACTAGTTATCTGATTTTAATCAGTGTTTTCCAATAGGATTCTCAAGAACTACATAAGGTAACCTATTTGAATATTGGGCTTAATTTAGGAATTGGGCCTGCCTCATCTTTACCTGTATAAGACCCTCAGCCTGACAGCAATTGCTTGGTAGCTAGCCTACTTCATTGTGAGAGGTAGAATTAGAAGGCCATTTTTGATGTGCATCTATGACTTCAGTAATAACCTTTTCATTAAAAAAAAAACTCAATATTCTGAACCAGAGAAAGGAAAAACTGTAGTTTTTTCATCTGTGAAACAGCTTTGTAATAGACCCACTATGTAAATTCTCATGACTCTTATTTCTGTTTCAGAAGTTTGAGGGAGTATCCTAGGGTGTAACAGGGAGGCCACTTGTTGGTTCCAATCCACTTAGCCCCAAAATAATCACATAGAAACTGTATTATTTAAATCACTGCTTGGCCCATTAGCTCTAGCTCTCTTATTGGCTAACTCTTACACCTTAATTTATCCCATTTCTAGTAATCTGTGTATCACCACGTGGCTATGGCTTACCAGCTAAAGCTCCTAACTCTGTCTCCAGCTGCTCCATGGCTTCTCTCTGACTCCTTCCTTCTTTCTTCCAGCTTTATGTGCAATGCTTCGGGAGAGTTCAGTGTAGAATTTCATATCTTCTATCATTTAGTGTTTAATATATGAGCTTTAATTTTTACAGTTTTTACAAATATAACACCCCTAGAGGTGTGGAGATGAGTTCTACTAATACAGGACTCTGTCCTCATGTATTCAAAAGCATGTGTTTTTATGTGTGCCCTAAATAATGTGTATATGTAAATGTGTGTATACCCATATGCTATACATTAATGCCTGTGTATTTATATATATTAGTGTATTCATAAATGCTTACATATAATATGTGTACGTGAAATTCATGCATGAAAACTGATATAAAATAAAATTTGAATGTCTACAGTAATAGATAGCAAGGCAGATTTCAGTTGATTTACTGAATATCGGTGTGCATAAAGAGATAAAATGACAGAGAAATTAGTTAATAGAACATTATTAGGATTTTATAGTCTAATAAGAGATTTTAAATACATGAAACAGACTACGACAAGGCTCAGTGGATGAAGTTCTTGCTACATGAGTGGCAACCTGAGTTCAGATCCCCAGAACCTCCACAAAATCCTGGAAGGCATGGTACCTGACCTACAATTCCAGTGATCAGAAGGTGGAGATAGAGGAGTCACCAGAGAAAGCTGAGCAGTTATGTAGCTCAATTAGTAAACTCTGGGTTCAACAAGGGAGTTTGAATGGAATATGTCCAATCTAGAATGAAAACTGACATCAATTCTGGCTTCCACATGTCCTCACCCACATGCTCTGCACTACACACACATGCAAACATGCATATGAATGCACAAAAATTAGAAATAAGAATATATGAAACAACTGGAGAAAGAGCTCAGCCATTAAGAGTGGCTTTCCCTCCAGCATCCATATAGTTGCTCAGCCAGTAACTTCAGTTCCAGTGGATCTAATGCCCTCTTCTGGTTTTCTCTGGTACCAAGCATGCACATGCCCCACAGACATACATGCAGGCAAAACACCCCCACACATAAAAATTGTTAAAAGTTTAAATAAATACATGAAAAAAACTGAACTGAAAGGAAAGATAGACACACAGTCATAACTGGGAACTTTAAATCTCTTCTGTCAGTAACTAATATATTTATAGAAAAAGAAGATTGAATAACATTATCAACCAACTTTGATAAAGAATGTTCTACCCAACAATAGCAGAGCTTAACTTTTTCAGGGTCATACAAAAATTCAAGTCAACTATATTTGGGTTACAAAAGAAAAATTTCAAACAATTTCAAATCCTTAAAATACTACTCGTGTCCAGAGTGAAACAGAGATAGGAAGGGACCAGTAATGTATATTATACCTAGAAGAGCCACATCTAAGCAGAATATGAAACTACTCTCAAACACAATGCTTAAGAATGGAAGAATCACAAAGTATTTGTAGTTGAATTAATGCAAAACATCACCCTGAAGGATAAGGTTAGCATAGAGCAAAGGAAGCATTGGGCCACTCATGTCAGAGAGGAATAAAGACCTTAGACGGATCTAGGTGTCCAAAATAAGTGGGAAAAACTAAATCCAATGCAAAAGACAACAGGGCTGGAGGTGAAGTAAAAATAAATGAAATTAAAAACAGAAAAAAAAGTTTATGTGGTACTCTGAAATTTTCAGTAATGTTTAATAATATCAGTACAGGTAAAAAAAAAAAACTCAGAATACAGGGAAAATTTCCTAACTGCCAAACATCATCAACAAAACTCTACACCAACATAGTTAATGGTAGAAAATGAGTGCTTTTCTCCAAAAATTTTGGTCTTGTAGCCAGCATTTATTGTGAGAGCTGTCTCTGTAATCAGATGAGAGAAAGAAACAAAACAACTTTAGTTGTGAATAAAGTGGCCTCAGGTCAGGTGTCATGAACACCCATGTAGAAAAGGCTAAGAAACCTAAGAAGTCAGTCAACATAGACAAGTGAACAGTTTTCCCAACTCCTGTGATCTCAACAGAGACGACTACATTTCTACTTTCTAACAACAGACAACTGGAGAGCAAAATATATAACACACTTTACACTGGAACAAAAACTAAACATTTAGGGGCATGATTAGCAATGCATGTACAAAATCTGCATGGTAAACACCAAGTGTTGCACATGCAAATAAGGTGAAGCCAAAATCAATGAAGAAGGACTCACATTGTGGACCACTTGTCACTAAGATGCCAACTTTACCCTAAGTGGAAGGAATTATGCTCAAGATGAATAGTCTGAGGACAAAGCATGTCTTCCTTCAGCATCTTTTCCTGTTGCAGGCTTCAACTCATCAGATGGGACTACTCAGAGGAACCCTGTCTTGAAAAATAAAAGAAAAAAAATCTTTCTTTTTAAAACCAAGTTCTTTTGTTGTCAATGCAACCATGGTTTGTGAACAAAAGGACACTGTATTTATTTATGTATTAGTAACCAATATAATAAAAAAAGCAATGGATAGTTTTCATATAACACAAAATCAAAAATAATATATGACCGTGTATGTTAAAGATGTTTTGTTTCGTCAATTGCTATAGCCCACGCAGTCATAAAACTCATGAAAAACCTCTTGCTTCAGCTTCACAGGTGATGGGATCTGGGCATATGCCATCACATCTGACAAAACCCATGGTTAAATGCCACTACATCATGTGTAAGAGCAAATTTCAAAAACAAATCACCAAGTCCTTTCTTCCCGTTTGTCGATGTAAGCCTTCCGCACGGTCGTAAGTGCTGAGTGTGTAGAGAAGGTTAATTTTACTCTGCTTGCATGCATTGATCTTCTCAATATTAACTTAATCCCTAGAATTTTTTCAGATATTGAAAGTATATGAAACCATAATTAGGAGAAAATGGTGCCACGGGGCTTAATTTTAGTGAACCTATTTTATGCATGTATCATAATAGTTTAAGAAACATGAACTAGAAGCATTTGTAAGTCTTGTTTTTATATTCCCAACATTTCTCAGCTTCCATGAACTTGTTGAGAATTCCATGTAGGTATCCAGATCGGGAGGGAGAAGGGTTGCAGGGAGAGCTATAGAAGTTTGCTGGCTGTTCCTCACAGTTCATCTGGGAAAAATAGCTCCTTGTTGATGCTTCACACGACCAGGAGGGGGCACCAGCAGGTCAGAAAGCCTTCAATAACCTCACTGGGGTTGTCAATCAATGTTCAAAACACAAAGTCATTAAGTGGAGGTTCTTAATTCACCGGCTTTGAGGGTTCTGCAAACTAGGGTAATTGTGTCCTTGAAGCATAAAGAAACTATAAATTCATTTTATTTCATATTGACTCAGCATTTTCATTGATCTGGTCTTTGCATCAGGACTGCCACATACTATGTACTAAATGTCTCTGGAAAAGTTTCAATTTTTTTTAACCTTTGGGAGATTATCTTCTCTTCCAAAAGTTACAAAAATATTTTATATTTGATGAGGCCAGTGAGGTAGCTCTACTAATAAAGGTAAGTAAGGTCTCTGAGCCTGACCACTTCACTTGAGTTTGATTTTTGCGTGTGTGTGCGTGCGTGCGTGTGTGCGTGCGTGCGTGTGTGTGTGCATGTGTGCGTGCGTGTGTGTGTGTACATAACACACATACACATGAATTTTAAATGTCCAGTATTTTCAATTTGTCTTTTTTATTAAATGTTGTGTTACATAAACAAACATGCATATCAAACTTATGACTGAAAATAAGTACTAACCCTGTGGTATCAAAGTCAATTGTCCTTAGGTGCATCTAGTTTATTTGTTTCCTTCTGTTTTGAGACACGGTCTCACTGTGTAGCACTGGCTGTCCTGGAACTCTCTGTGTGAACCAGACTAGTCATGAACTCTCAAAGACTCGTGCTTCCTCTGCCTCCCAAGTATTGGGACTAAGACCATGCTCTACCCTGCACAGCTTCTGAATAATGTCTATTAAGTACTATGCCAAAATAAGTGCTTCTAAACTCTGCCTGGAGCCTCTACATAATGCTTCTTGTCTTGCCTAAGGATTCCTAGTCTTAAACAAAGCCTCTTTCCCATTCAACATGTAGCATGAATAATAACAACTCAGAGACAGATATTGGGGTTCAACCTGAAGATCAGAAAAGCAAAGCAACCAGCCACTGGCTCTTACCTGTGCTTCAGACTGAAATGGTGATTCTTCCTCCATGAATCCTCAGAATGAGACTGAGCTGAGTGAGACCTGTCTCCTCCTGTCTTATATTATTCTCTATTGCTGGGATTAAAGGCATGCACCATTAGTACCCAGCTTCTATGGCTAACTAGTGTGACTACTGGAATTAAAGGTGTATGCCACCCTTGCCTGGCTTGTAAAGCTGACCAGCCCGTGTGTCTGTTTTACTCTCTGGTCTTCAGGAAATCTTTATTTATTAATATACAAATAAAATATCACAACACCTACTAAAAAACAACATTGAGCATGCCCTTTAGCTCAGTCAAGAGTAGAATTATGGTTACTATTACTATGGTGGCTATTTTTGCTCATTCACAACTGTCTTGTGAAACAGTTACCAAATTGTAACTCAGACTGTGACTGCTTTCTTAATTTTTAGGTTTCTGTATCTTTGGTCTCCCAGTGTTCAGAAAGAAACACCCAGCAAGCTGGGTTGTTCTAGTCCCATTTGGGGGCAGTACTGAGTACTCAGGATTTGGAAAATGCTATGTAAGTGCTCTACCATTGAGGTACATCCCAGACTAGATAAAATTATGCCTGTATACTCCTTCCAAAAGTTTGTTGAAATATATTTTTAAAAAGTGACTGAAAACCTCTTCATGTTTTATCATCTATATATCCATCTGTCTATCTATCTGTCTATCTATCTATCTATCTATCTATCTATCTATCTATCTATCATCTATCTATCTCCTATTTTATTTTATTTTTTATTTTTTTGGATTTTCGAGACAGTCTCCTATTTTATTTTACTTGTTCCTTCTTTCTACAAATGTGTGTTATGTAACTTAGGGTTCCATTGAAGTGGAGTGATTTCTATGATTATATCTGACAGTATCAATCAAATGTTTGAGCTGATTGACATAAGTATGAAATAGTTTGATAAAGAAAACTAGAGAATACCCATAATGCAGCAAAGGGGAGCTTGATACTTGATTATTTGGGGCCTCACAGGACGAGAATGATGAGAGAATTGGAGATAACAGTGATTATGATGAGGTTTCAGATGGAAATGAAGATTCTATTAAAAACGAAACCATTGGCCACATTTTTACACCATGACAACAAATAACTTGGCTACACTCAGCATTCTAGGATGGAGAGGAAAGGTACACATACAGCAGATCTAATTTCCTAGACTGATTTTTATTATTTTAAATTAGGTACATGTACATAGATCATATATGAGAATGTGCATGAGAGTGCAGGTGCCCACGGAGGCCAATCGTATCAATTCACCCCGGAGCTGAAGCTGCAGGCAATTGGGAGCTACCCAGCAAGGGTGCTTGGAAGTCAAGTTTTCTTGATAACTGAGTCATTTCTCCAGCCTAACTACCTCATACCATTTGTTTGTTGCTTGCTTTTTTTTTTCTGAGTCAGGGTTTCATTATGTAGTCTAAGATAGTCTGGAACTACCTAGCCCAAGTTGCTCATAAATACATCACAATCTGCCTGCCTGTGCCTTGAGCACTACCTGAGAATTAGTCAGGAACCTTTACATCTGTGTGATACTCCTCGTGAATTCTCTCATTCTTTTTCTTTTAAATTACTTCACTTATTTGCTGAATTTGTATTTACTTTGTATCAGAGTATTCCTTGATTTGATTTGCAAACGGTCTCATTTAGGCATGTCTGAATATTTGATGAAATTGTGAGTGCATAAGACCTCCCAAAATACCCTTCAAATTTGTGACTTCTTGTTTCTAAGAAAAGAACTTAAATGATCTTCTGATAAATGACATAGGTTTTGTGGTAAAATGAAAAGAAACTGAAGAGGAAGCAGCCACGTGAGGTAAGGTTTACATCCTCATTTGGTCATAAATGAACTCTGAAACTTCAATGAAAAGTAAAAGGCGAATTTTCTAAAACCAGCATAGAAAAAAAGTTATTCCAATTTTCAAATATATATATATATACATATACATATATATGTATATATATAAATATTAGTTGAAATCTGGTTTATTATATAATTGGTTAGCAAATTTTATCATTTACTAACTTAATGCTTGCACCAACCTTGTGTGGTTACATCCTTTTGAATGACTTTGCAGATAAAATGAGTTACATGTGAGGCCTGCCCTTAAAATCACACATAGCAGGGGCATGGTTTGAGTGTCTCATCTCTCATAGTTGGATCTTTTAAATAATTGTTGTGAAACATAGAACAATAATGATTTCTATATTTAATCCTGAAAACCAAAAACATATTTCCTGTTTTGTCATCAACTTAATATGAGTTTGCTCTATTGTATTTCTGGGTATGAAATGCTCATTTATTTTACTATTTAATCACATTCAACTCAGTTCATCCCTCAGTCAAGCTGGTCATTTGTTTAATATAAACAACACACACACTTTAACTACAATAGTCGGACTTACAAAATTTGCCCTTTTAGTACAAACTATGATCAGTAGAAGCCGTCAATGAGATCACATCCTTCTTCTGTTCAAAGTTGCTACCTTGAAAGGGGCAGATGGAGTTGCTGATGAGATAAATTAAAATCTACAGATGCTCACCTTGTTAAATAGATTTGTTTGCTTTTTTTTTTCTTTTGGCCTGAGACATTGGTGGTCCCTATAAATCTGGCAGCTTTCACACAAACCAATCATTTTCATGTGAATATTGGAGAATGAAAATACCTAGGGTATTTATTTCCCAAATGCTAGATTCATGGAACTGAAGAAGTAGATGCTGTTGAGTTATGTTGAGGAAAGTTCTGAGTCCCTCTGTGGCAGTCGTTGGTATTGCTCTCGGGGAGTAAAGATTACATCATTTTGCAAAGAATCAACCTGTCACAAGTGACGCCTCACTATTTGTTAATCTGTGTCTTAATATTTCTTCTTGACTGCAGGTCAAGTTACTCAGAAAATAAAGAAGGTTTGCATTTGATATGGAGGTTTGCATTTGATGTAAGATACAAATTAGCAAGGGGGCGCAAAACTAACACCTGTGGGTGAGAAAGACAAAATTGGGTAAATAAAGATGTTCCACAAAGGCCTTAGCTAACTAACACCACTGGAAGCTCCAGAGGTAAATGTCATTCAAGTGTAGATAGAACGTAAGTGTCTGGTCTTTTATCATCCCTTATGTACCAAGCCTTTTGAGACAGGATAGAATGGCAAGGAAAATGAAGGTGAAGGTAAGGGAAAGGGCTCCCTCAAAGAATCAGAGTGAAGCTTCTCAGCTGACTGTCAAGAATGCCAGTCCAGTAAACGTTGTCTGTGAGGGTTGTTTTCATGCAGAAAATGTCATTCTACACAGGGCTTTCAAAGAGGAATGCCAAAATGACAATGAGACAAAGTCTATGACCATCAAATATAGTCTGGTTTTTGTCCCAGTTCTAAAACTTTTGTTGTCTAGTCAATCCTGAAGAACCTTTATGACCCCTACCTTCACCTTGCTGTGATCCTATCCAGTGCACCTCTGGAGCCAATCTGCACTCTCATTTGAAAAAAGAAAAAAAAAGTCACTTAACAAAGTTTTGGTATTCAGCTTTAAAGCCATGTGTGTCTGCTGCTACGATACCTACAGATGATTTCTTGGGATGCCCACATTCACACTTGGGAGTGTTTTACCCTTTGCCTGGCACCTCTCTATTAACTTCTGTGCTTTAATTTGATCTTAAAATGTCTTTCTAATAAACATCAGCTAGGTTTCATAGTTGATCCTCTGAAATCCTTTTCTGCACAAAGTCAGGAATCTCTGCTGTGATGAGTACAGTTTGCTCTGAATTACTGTGCCAAGCAACCTGGATGATGTTCCAAAAATGAAACTCTGATCACAGTTAATCACTAATTTTATGACACCAAGACTTCTTTCTTTCTTTCTTTAGAATGATTGTAAACCAAATAGATTTATTTAGGTTTGTTATCTATTTCTGTCTCCTGCCTCATTCCTCAGATGCAATTCCATCTTATGAAACGTCTTTCAATTTCACTATTGAATGATCTTCCCTTTCATTTATGAGACTTGTGTTGTTTAGTTTTGTTTTTCTTTTTCTTTTTCTAATTTCTAGGCCGCAAGATGGCTCAGTGGATAAAGGAGCTTGCTACCAAGCCTTATGACCTGAGTTTAAGACCTTATCCCCAGAAATCACATGGTAGAAGTGGACAGACTCTTGGAAAGTTGTTTTCTGACCTCCAAAATTAAATTAAAACCTCAATACACAAAATAAAGAATGGAGGTTAGAGAAATAACTCAGAGGTTAAGAGTACTTGATTGTTCTTGCAGGGTCTTGAGTTCAAATTCCAGCAGTCACATGGTGGCTCACAACCATCTGTAATGGGATCTGATGCCTTCTGGCGTGTGTGAGGATAGAACACTCATACACATAAGATACACAAATAAATTATCATTTATTAAATATTAAAATTTTAATATTTTTAATGGCTTATTCATGTGACAGAGTTCTGTCAATTGTCTACTTCTTGTCCTTTATATTACTTTTGACACAATGCTATGCTTAGATGAAGGCGAATTCCTCTCTTTGTGTTCTACAGAATCACCTTCTCCCATCAAAACCTAAGCCACACTTCATCACCGTCTATTTCCTTCCCCCAAGTCCCATCTTTCTCAGCCACAGGTGCTGATTTGAGATTCCTTCCTGTGCACAAACTTCTAATTCAGAGTAATTTTCCCAAGGAACTTGGTCCACAGCAGGCTTTTATGAGAAAAATGAGCTCCCTGAAACCGTGACTTGCTCCCATCCCCCTTACCTCAGCTTCACTTTAGCTTTAAAAACAAAAGAGTTTACAACCATAGTACTTGTGGGAACCAGCAGACTACTGGGCTTGTGAGGGGGCAGAAAGGGCGCGGGACTTCAAAAGCCTCTTCTGAGACTGTTCTCATTTGGACTCTTAGGAATTCCCCCTAGAAATTCCCACCTGTAGGGTATTACTCTACTTCATCTGAGCTGTGGTATGAACAATCTTTTCCCCCTAGGGACATCTGTCAAAAACAGCACCCGCTGCTGAGCCGTGTAGCTTCCTGAAGCGGTGCGGTGGCTGGATACGGTTTGAGTACAACCCCCGCCTCCCTCCCCTCCCCCCCCCCCCCCCCGAAAGCTTTATGTGCTAGAAGTTCAGTTTCCAGTGTTCTGAAATCTTTTAGAAGTGGAATTCTGGTAATAGATGCTGACCTTGGACGAGTAGTTCTCATGGGCACCTATGACACTTGAGTAAATTAATGGATCCTGGCCTCTGATGCTGTCTCTCTTCCTGTCTTTCCAGGTGACCATTCTTGTACTTGTTTTCCCCATCATGATGCCATCTGCTCCGAGGTTCTCAAGCCAAGCCAACGGAGACGGTCAGCCCCTGAAACTGTAATGTACATAAACCTCTTTTCTTTATATATTACTGAGTCCTGAGCATTCTGTCAGAGAATAAGAAAGCTAACTAACACATGTGGGCAATAATCATTGGACCAAAAAAATTCAAATGGGAGTAAGATGTGCTTAGAGGGGTCTTTAAAATTTCAACATTATTGCTAAGAATAATATGTGCGTGAATAAATCCGTATACATGTACAATGTATGCTTGGAAAGACCCTAAATTCCCCCACTAAGAATGTTTCTCACCAGCGATAAAGACAAAGTTTTCAGATGAACTGTTTTAAATACAAAGAACTAAAGAAAACCATTTCTTAAGTAATAGAAGGATGTATAAGAATGATTTCCGTGACCCAAAAAGGAATGATTTCCCACTGGGTAGCAAACCATGGTGCAGATATATACCAACTTGGACAAGGTAGTACTCACCTGCATCCCAGCGCTATGACTGAAGAGGGGAGTGTGATGACAGCCTGATCTACAGAGGAAGAACCAGGATGGTGTGGACTGTATAGTGAGATTATGCTTGGTTGTTCATGGATTCTTTTAAATAACCACGTAGAGAGCTAGAGTTGTAAAGCAAAATAAAGAGAAACTCAATGGCAGATTTGAACAGGTCGAGAATTAATATAGATATTTTTTGAAAGTAAGAATAGATTAACTGAAATTATCAAACCTGGGAAATAGAAAAGAAAACATGGTTAAGAAATGAATAGCTCTGAGAGATGTGTGATAGTAGCTTACATGTCAGCATATGCATTATGAACAATCTGCATCACGTTTCTAAGGATCAGTATTATCTTGGTGTGCATGGTATTGTTAGGCACTGTTAAAAACTTAGGCTTTAAGAACTGGCTTACAAAGTACTTGGTTTCTATGTGACATTTTCATATACTGTCACTTCATGTCCCCTACCCCTTTCAATACCAGCCATACTTAAACCATTCCAACCCCAATGCTCTCCCTCCCTACTTACTTATCATATCTATCCTAATATCCCCCTCTGCTAAGACATACCCCAGCTAATGGCCCCATTCTATTTTCCCAGATTCTACAGGAGCTTCAAATTGAACTAACATGACTTGTGAAAAAAAAATGTGGCATTTGTCCTTCTGATCTGGTTTACCCTAACATAAACTTGTCCAGTTCCATCCATTTACCAGAAAATTTTGTTTTTCCTTGTAGTTGAATTTAATGTCTTGTGCATGTGTACCACATTTTCATTAACAATTCATCAGCTGACGGAAAGCTGTGCTGGTTCTATTTCCTGGTGATGGTGAAGAGAGCAACAATGAACATAGTTGAGGCTCTATCTTCATAATACGATACAAGGTACTTTGGGCTCATGCACATGAGTGGAACAGCTGGATCATATAACAGATCTGTTTCTAAGTTTTGTTTGAGTAATGTCAGAGGAATGTGCAAAAATGTACCAATTTAGAGTCCCACTAAGAGTGCATTTGGGTGCCTATTTCCCCATGTTTATACTCACTAACAAATTTACTTTTATCCTTAATCAGAGAATCTTATCTTTGTAATGAAATCAGTAGATGAAGAGACTTCTGGCTGCCTGAAGTACTGAGAGTAAATGTTGGTTGGGTTTTCAAGGAACATCATGGAAAAAAGGGGTAGAAAGAATGTAAGCCCTATAATGTAAGAGTGAGGGCCACAAAATGTTATCTTTTGTGTGTGACACGTGCATTGTAATCACGGTCTCACAGTAACTGTGGTTACATATATAGGCCCTGCACAAGACTTAACCTGTCAACAGTTAGTCATGGATCAGGGAGGAGCTCACAGAGCCTATCACTCCCTAACAAACCATTGGCTACTAATGGGTTCTGGGGGTGGGAGAGCCATTGTCTTCAGCTGCATACCTACTAAGGATTCCACCCAGGTCTCTTTCCTTCTTTCCCTTTTTTAAATTCTTTTTCCTCTCTTCTATCCATACAGCTGGCTACGGTGCGAGCAGCCGCTACTGGGCAGCTTGGCCTTGGCTCAACCACTCCTGCCCAGGAATACGTTTCCCCGTCAGAGGCTAGAGCTGGTTCAGCCGGCTGTTAGCACTCCCCCTGTAACCTCAGACGCCTGCTTACAGGGCCTGAGTGTTCCTTTATCTGCATCTCGCCTTACGGCTTGAGGTGCCACATTTTTTTGTGGGTGTCTCCACGGTTTTAGCCATGGGTGCCAAGTCATCGAAAGCTATTCCCCCATCCTCCCCCCTAGGCCGACTATTGGATGCTCTTTAGCCTCACGCCTTAATTCCCTCTGTTAATTTACACTCGTCCGTCTCTGCTCAAAGACGTGGCCAAAATATTCCTTAGAGGGTAATTTCAAGTGGCCGCCTAATGACTCCTTTGACCCTGACATTTTACTGGAGTTAGCTAACTACTGTCACCATTCAGGCAAATGGAAGGAACTCCATTATGTCACGGCTTTCTTTTATATGGCTCTTAAGACTGACCCCTCTGTTCTTGCCCACTGTACACCTGCTCACATGTTTTTAGCTATGCCATCTGCTACTCTGGAACCCTCCACTCCTGCTAAGGACCCAGCCGACGAACCTCCACCTTCCCGGTCTCGGAGAGCCACCTCCTCCCACTCTGCCCGGTAAAGCGACACCTCACCTAAACCTTCTTCTTCCAATGTTTCTTCCAGGCATACAAAGCCCTCACCTGAGCTTTCTCACTATGACACCTCACGTAAACCTCCAGTTCTAGGTCTCCAGAAGTCCCATGTAAATCTTCCAGGTCCAGGCATAAGAGAACCTCACCTAACCTTTCTCCTCCTAGGTCCCTGGAGACCGCACCCAAATCCTATTCCAGATCTAAAAGAGTCTCGCTTAAATACCCTTCTTCTGCCATCAGGTCTCCATCCGGCTCCTCAGGCTCCGCCCCCCCCACGCGCGTCGTAGGTCATACAGGTCATCAGAAGCCTCTTCAGATTCATCCTCCCCATCTCCCTCCTGCCCTACTCCTCCTCCTCGGTCTTCCAAAGCCCCGCCGAGTTCCCCTTCCTCTCGCGCTGGCGGTCTAGTGCTAGCACCTTCCTTCACTCCTCCGCTCACGCGTTCACGTGCCGCCTCGGAGCCAATTCCTAACCAAGCCAAGCCTTCTGCCATCCTGCCACTGCGGGAGGTGGCTGGTGCAGATGGATTGGTTAGGGTTCATGTTCTGTTTTCCCTGTCGGAACTTTCCCATATAGCCAAATTACTTGGGTCCTATACATCTAATCCTACCACTTTTATAAAAGAATTTCAATATATTACCCAATCCTACAACCTTACTTTCCACGACATTTTTATGATCCTGTCTAATAACTTAATTCTCGAGGAGCGCAGGCGGGTCTGGGAGCAGGCCAGACAACATGTGGATGAAGTTCACCAAACTCTAGCCTCCAACCCTCCGGGGGCAGAGGCGGTCCCAGACCAAGAACCACATTGGGACTATAACAGTCCGGGTGGGATCTTGGCCAGGGACTGATTTTTAACTTGTCTCCTGACAGGCCTCTGTAAGGCTGCCCGTAAGCCAGTAAATTATTCTAAACTTTCAGAGATTAACCAGGATATGAAGGAAAATCCTTCTGCATTTTTGGAACGCCTTACGAAAGCCCTGTTGCAGTTCACGAACATGGACCCAGAATCCCCGGAGGGCAGACAGTTACTAATAACTCACTTTTTAAATCAATGTTATTCAGACATCAAGGCCAAGCTCAGGCGTTTGGAGAAGGGCCCTTTAACCCCACAGGCAGAAGTCCTGGAGATGGCTTTCAAAGTGTACCATGCATGACACGACAAAGCTCGCAATCACTGCCACGTGATAGCCGTGGCTGCTCGACAGACTGAGGTGACAGGCTACCCGTCTGGTCCCATTTGTGCTGCTCCCCCACCTCCCAGGGTGCATGAACCACCGGGTCTGTGCTTCAAGTGTGGTAAGACAGATCACTGGGCCCGAGGATGCCCTAATCCCCATCGAAGTCTTAGGGGACCTTGTCCAAGGTGTCACAGGGAAGGGCACTGGTCTGTAGATTGTGTCCTCTTGTGCTTGGTGGCATGGTGGCATTAGACCCTAAAAATTCCCAAGTTGACCCATTGGGCTTGGTCCTGGGTGACTGAAGGTGCCTGGGCTCCTCCCTTAATGACCCGACTGCCACTGTCATCTGCAATCGGGAGCCACGGGTACTTCTCACTGTGTCAGGATGGCTCATCTCGTTCCTCTCGGATACTGGAGCAACATATTCGGTTCTGAGAGAATTCTGGGAGCCAACCTCTCCTTCAAGTTCCCCTATTGTAGGGGTAGGGGGATAGCCTTATTTACCCCAACAGACTCCACCACTCAATTGTGTGTTTAGGGGTATTTTTCTCACTCATTCATTCTTAGTTATGCTAACTTGTCTAGTACCCCTTATGGGGAGGGACCTTTTAACTAAGGGTGGAGCCTCCATTTCTTTCACTCCCCCAATTTGCTTTATTCCAGATTCATCAGTGACGCAGCTTCTTCTTCTCCTGGCCCCCCAACCTTCTGACACTAATGCATCTTTTCCTCTTCCAGCCTTCCAAGTGGATCCTCTGGTATGGGACACCCAAAATCCCGCCATAGCTAAACACCATTCCCCTATTGCTATTCAGTTACAAAACCCCACCAAGTATATTACTCAAGCTCAGTACCCCCTCTCTTTCCAGAGCCTCAGAAGACTTAAACCTATTATCTCCGACCTTTTGAGGAAAAGGATGTTCCGCACCACCTCCTCCCCCTTTAATACCCCTATACTGGCTGTTAAAAAATCTAACAGAACTTATCATTTGGTTCAGGACCTCCGGCTCATTAACTCTGCTGTTGTTCCTCTTCACCCAGTTGTCCCTAATCCCCGTACTCTTCTGTCTAACATTCCTCCAGGAACCTCTCACTTCTCAGTTCTAGACCTCAAGGATGCTTTTTTTCTCCATTCTCCTCAGCCCTCAATCTCAAAACATCTTTGCCTTCACCTGACTAATCCTGACACTAATTTTTCCATGCAGCTCACCTGGACCATCCTTGCCCAGGGATTCCGGGACAGTCAGTCCACACCTCTTTGGCCAGGCTTTGGCCTCTGATCTGCTTTTACTGTCTCTCCATAAATCAAAACTAATTCAATATGTAGATGACATTCTCCTATGCAGCCCGTCTTTGGAGATCAGCAAGACAGACACCGCAGCCCTATTAAATTTCCTAGCCAAAAGGGGCTATAGAGTCTCACCTTCTAAGGCTCAATTTTCTACCACTCAGGTAATGTATTTGGGATTAGCCATAACCCCAACCCAAAAGGCTATCACTCTGGACAGAAAAAAACTAATTCAATCTCTTGCAGTTCCTTCCACCAAAGAAGAGGTCTTATCATTCCTGGGAGTGGCAGGTTTCCTGCGTTCCTGAATCCCCTCCTTTTCTTTCCTCGCCCATCCCTATACGAAGCAGCTCTCGGCTCCCTGCATGAGCCCCTTCTCCACCCTGTTACCAAACCCTTCCAGAGACTACAACAGGCCCTTATCCAGGCTCCAGCTCTTTATCTTCCGGATTTAACTCGTCCTTTTTCTCTTTATGTAACAGAAAAGGAGGGATATGCCCTTGGAATCTTAGGACATCAATTGGGACCTTCTTTTGTGCCCATAGCATACCTGTCAAAGAAGATGGACCTCACCACTCAGGGCTGGGCAGCCTGCATACATGCTTTGGTGGCTGCTGAGCTTCTTATTCGTGAGTCGAAGAAACTAAACTTTGGGGCACCCACCACAGTCTTCTCTCACCATAATCTGTCCAACCTCTTAACTTACAAAGGCTTACAGTCCCTACCCCCTTCCCGAGTCCTTTCCCTCCAGGTGGCGCTGGTACAAAATGCCAGTCTCACCTTTCAGTACTGCCCACCCCTTAATATCTCAAATCTTCTACCTCAACCTAATCTTAATGATTCCCTATCTCATTCCTGCATAGAGACCTTAGATGATCTACTGCCCCACCCCTCACATATACAGGAGGGCAAACTGTCCCAGGCCACTTATGCCTGGTACACAGATGACAGCTCCTTTTTATGTGATAGGGCCCACAGAGCAGGCTATGCCATAGTATCAGATACAGAGATAGTTGAGGCAGGGACACTCCCAGCCCATACTACTAACCAGCAGGCTGAGCTGATAGCTCTCACCCATGCCTTTCAGTTAGCGGAGGGACAATCTTTAAATGTTTACACAGACTCTAAGTATGTGTTTCATATCCTCCTGTCCCACGCAGCTATCTGGAAGGAGCGCAGGCTTCTTATGACAAAAGGAGGATCCATAACTAACTCAAGTTATATTATGAACCTGTTAAAATCCTCCCATCTCCCTAAAGTTATAGGAATTATTCACTGTCGGTCTCACCAGTCCGACATTTCCATTGTTTCCAAGGGAAATAATTGGGTTGACAGAGTAGCTAAGACAGCAGCACTCCAGAGCCCAGATCTATTTCAGTCACCTCAGGGAGTTCTTACAGTGCAGCCCACACTCTCACAGACACCTCCTGACACCCACCAGATCCTGTCCTACCTACATCAGTGCTTTCATCCTAATAACAAAGCTCTACTTCATTTTGTCAGGTTTCACCACCAACCCACCCCTGAGGATATCAGGTTCCTAAAGGCTATCACTGCCTCCTGTCAGATCTGCCAGAAGTCAGATCCCAAGAACAAATACCATAGCTGCCCTTTTCCTACTCACCAGGCCAGGGGCTCCTCTCCGGGAACTGACAGGCAGCTGGATTTTACTCATATGCCCACAGTCAAAAGAATTAAATATTTCCTGGTTTTGGTAGATACAATGTCTGGGTGGATTGAAGCCTTCCCCATCACCAACAAGAGAGCCTAGACAGTCTCCCATGTTCTTCTCTGAGAAATCATTCCCCGGTTCAGAATTCCAACCTCTCTTCAGTCAGATAATGGCCCTGAGTTCACTTCCCAGATCTCTCAAAACCTGTCCAAGGCTCTTAACATTCCCTGGCACTTCCATATCCCATACCACCCTCATTCTTCAGGTAAGATAGTACGGACTAACCGTTCCTTAAAAGACGCCCTTGTAAAAATGTCCCAGGAACTTCTCCTCGACTAGGTAAGACTCCTACCTCTGGCCCTCCTCAGGCTTAGAGCCCTCCCCAAAAGTCCCCTTTTCATCTCACCTTTCAAAGTCATGTATGGGCAGCCCATTCTAACCCCCGGCCTCCCACCTAAAACCTCCTTCCTTCCTGATCACTTGCTCATGCCACTACTAACCCATCTATGCTACTGTGGGATTTTACCTACCACTCATTACCTCAACCATGTGCTAATCCATGTCCACTGTCAATTAAAATAGGAGATCAGGTATTATTCCCCCCCCCAGGTCAACATCCCTCACCCTTTTCCCCTAAATGGCAGGGTCCCCCCAGAGTAATTCTTTTGACTCCCATAGCTGCTAAGCTCGAGGGAATTCCTCACTGAATTCACCTGTCACATCTTGAACCATTTACTCCTCCAGCTCAAGACAATCCCTCTTACACGGTAACTCAGACAGGACCTTGCTCTCTTAAGTTCCAGAAGACTCCAGTCCAAGGAAAATAGAGGTCCTGTCCTTCACTCAACTCTCTTGTGCCAACATATTTTCCTTTCTCCTCTTTTTCTAAATTTCTGAATAACCACTCAGCTGTCATTACAGGAGTCATCATCAGACATGGAGCCAAAGGTTCAGGTGGTAAGCAAATTCTTAACAAAATTCCTTGACACAACAGGTTCACCACTGACTGCAGCAGTGTCTCCTGCATGTTAAGGTAATGCCCAAAACATCATACATGGTTAAGAATTTATTTCTTTTTTTTCAGTGATAGAATTAAACTTTTAATTTTCCTTCTAGAAACTTATAGATTCCAAATGATAGATTTTTTTATTTTTTATTTATTAAAGATTTCTGTCTCTTCCCCGCCACCGCCTCCCATTTCACTCCCCCTCCCCCAATCAAGTCCCCCTCCCTCCTCAACCTGAAGAGCAATCAGGGTTCCCTGCCCTGTGGGAAGTCCAAGGAACCCCCACCTCCATCTAGGTCTAGCAAGTTGAGCATCCAAACTGCCTAGGCTC
>NW_004949144.1:2163229-2165519 GCF_000317375.1 Microtus ochrogaster
AGTAGAGTTTGAAGTCAGGGATGGTAATGCCTCCAGAAGATCCTTTATTGTATAGGATTGTTTTGGCTATCCTGGGTTTTTGTTATTTTTATATTAAAAAGATTCTTTTTTTTTTTTAAAAAAGATAACGCAATTTTCTCTGACAATATCATAGGAACTCTTCAGACCCCATGAGCAAGCATTAGGCTAGTCTCACTACCTGGTCCCACCCGCCCTTGGTGTGGGCTTTGGAGAAGAAAAGTATAGTAACAGCTTGGTCACTAGAGAAAGGTTTAGATGGCTAGGATTTCCAAATATTTCTTTTAAGACATTTTCTTTAAGCTCCAGGGAGCCAGCTTGACCCACCTGAACGGACCGGACTAGAAAGGGATAAGTACTCAAATGGAGTAAGTATAATTTAATTTTTTTATCATTCTTGGCCTCGAAAACCCCAAATCCCCCCCTCAAACCCTAAAGCCCCCACTCAAATCTCCCCTTTAATTTTCCCCCCTCTCCTCATGTGACCTTTGTTTTCCAGCATCTTGCGATGACCCAGTCCCTCAAGACCCAGGCAGATGCGATGACCCAGTTCCTTAAGACACAGATGGATGCGGTTTCAATCAGCCATCCCAGGATGCCAAGAACAGGACATGATCACCAGGACACACTGGACAACCCAGACCCCTCAACGCCCACAAAGCCAGCAGGAAGCAGTCATGAAAGACCGGGCTACGCCCCTCTTCCCTACCCATTAAGATCCTCAACCCCCCAGTTTTTTAATAAATCAAAAAGGGTGGAAATGTTATTCCCCAGAAGGCCCCTGACCATCGCTCGTTTGGGGAACTACTTTTCCCAGGAGCACCTATCTTTCCACACAAAGGCTGAGCACGTGCAGAACGTGGCACTTGACGCACGTGCGTGGGGGAGCCTTTAAAAGCTGGAACGCCGTCCTCCGTTCATCCTTTTTTCCCTTCTCTTCCTTTACTGTTATGCACACTGCAATAAACCTCACGCCACATGGGTTTTGTTGCATCTTGTGTCCTCCTTTCATCTCCAAGAAAAAGAACACTCGTCCGGGGAAGAAGAAGAAGAACACTGAGTATCAACCTCAGTGTCCCCTCAGGGTCAGGAGACTTACAGTAAGCATAGGACTTAGATCTGAGGGTGAAATGAGCTTTCTACTATGTAAATTCATGCATTAATTTCCTTATTTTTCTTCTGCTGTTCTCCTCTTATTCTGTAAACTTTTTAGTATATACACACAAGCAAAACAAAGACAATTCTCTGAGCTTGAATATCCCTTTATATTTGAAGATCCCAAATGTGATCTAGATGAAAGACTCCTTTCCTGACTGCGTGTCTTGTCAAATGGAAGATAGTTGCAGGGAGCTGGCTTCTAACGTATCTCAGGGAACCAAGCAGAGATTAGACTGTGGGAAACAAGGTTATTGCCTGTGTGACTAAATTTCCCACTGGAGGTCCCACAGAGTACAGGGAGGATGACCCAATATACCAGTATACATGGGAAAGAGTTATGGCCAATAATCCGTATTCTGCTGACTCTTGCACCAAGGGAGAGTGCTTATGGCTTTACAAGAGATTGACTGTGAGAATCAGTCTATATGCAAAAGGAGGTAGGCTCAGCACCTTATGAACTGGGTTTGCTTCTATCAGATCACATTTGTTCTTGTGTGTCAATCTTCTGTCTTATCAGCTAAAATCTTACTGCGTGATTCCTGTGGACTGCAGCAGATGTGTAGTTTCAAATTGACTATCACACCAACATCACTAGTTAAACTCATAAACTCAGTGGAACACAAAGAAAACAAAATGAAGTGAGTATGAGGAAAGGGTACCGATAGAGGAATAAGAGTTGACAAGGACAAGAGGGATATAAGGGAAGATCAGGGGTGAGAGTAGTCAGATTGCATTATATACATGTACAAAATCATCAATCAATAAATTAAATTTATCAAAAAACTTTGATTGGCCATGATGATCTGCCTATGATCACAGCACTTAAGAGGCAGACACAGGTATCTCTAATAATCTGGCTAGTTAATATGGACCAGTGAGTTCTGGTTCAGTGAAAGAGTTTGCCTCAGCAAGGTAAAAATTGATCAAGGAAGACCCCACTATCAACCTCTGGTGTAGACGTAAGTCACAAACGATGCCACAGCACTTTGGAATTATAATTAATAGGGTAGTATTTATTAAAAGGGGAAAAAACTTACAGATCACCGTCAGCCCTCTGTACAACCAGGAAAGGACTCTAGTCGCCAGCCGAGCAGGAAGTGAAGAGAGCGAGAGA
>NW_004949144.1:2172419-2191529 GCF_000317375.1 Microtus ochrogaster
GAGCAGGAAGTGAAGAGAGCGAGAGAAGGAAGTGGCCGCTTTTTTAAAGGGAGAGAGACCACGCCCCAATGGGCGGGTATCTCAGTGGCTATAGGCTGGAGGAGCGGAAGGACCTCCCGCAACACTCTGGCATCCATATGTATGTTCATACTGTGCATGTACATTCATTCCCATACACCTATCTATCTATACATATGTGAACACATATACCATACACATTCACATTCCAAAAATGTGATTTTGGTGGAAAATGCACAGAGGAAAGAAGAATGAACAGAAAAATTGAAATTATATTTGTATTAATCTGAAGTAGACTGTACTAAATTAAGATTAATCATAATCTTCAAGGAATATAAGGATGGATGAAAATTGCTTCCAAGTATAGTAAAGTGAAGCATAAGTAATACTTGTATGCTAAAAAATGAAAATCTATTTCATTGGAGAGGTGGAATTTATAGAACATAGAGGAACAACAGCATATAAAACATGGAAAACAAGTTTCAAAATGGCAGCTCTAAACACCTTCGAAAAACCCTGAAATCCTATTAAATGTAAATGTATTAATCTGTTCAATCAAAAAGCACACACTGGATAAATTGATAAGAATCACGATCCAAAAAAATGCTGTATATCGGAGACACATTTCTAGTAAAAAGTATAATGGTTGATATGAAGAAAAGTGATATTATTAAAATAGTGAAAAGAATGGTGGGGTGGTATGTTAACATCAGATGAACAGTCTTCAAAAAATGTATTGATAGGTTCAAAATGACACTTCAAATAATGACAAAATCAGTCTATCAGAAAAGCATAATAATTTAAACATAAGAACATCTAAAATTTAGCCAAATTATGTGAAGCAAAATCAGACATAACTGAAGGGAGATAACAGTTGAGCAACAAAGGCTGTATAGTTTCAGACCTCTTTCAGGAGTGAGACGGAATGTTGTAGGGAGGCCGCTTGTTTGTCCCAGTCACCCAGAACTAAAATAATCACACAGAAACTGTATTAATTAAAACACTGCTTGGCCCATTGGCTCTAACTTCTTATTGGCTAACTCTTACATTTTAATTTAACCCATTTATAGTAACCTATGTACCACCTCAAGGTTGTGGCCTAACAGCAAAGTTTCCACACGTCTATCTCCAGTGGCGGCTTTGTAGCATTTCTAACTCCGCCCTTCTTTGTTCCAGCATTCAGCCTAGCTTTGCCTGCCTACCTAAGTTCTGCCTTGCTATAGGTCCAAAGAAGGTTCTTTATTAATGGTAATCATAGCACACAGAGGGGACTCAGAAATGAGAGCATAGACTGAATTATTAACAGAATATGAAAAAGAGGATGGACTACTCAAGGAGCATACAAACCAACTGGATCTAACAGACATCCCCAGGAAATTTTACTTAATAAAAGAATCTAGACTCTTCCCAAGGTAATATGAAAAATTCTCCAAATTGAGGATATATTATGTCAAAATAAGTTAAACCTTAAATCAGTTTTAAATGATTAAGTGTGTTCTTTGCCTAAAATGAGTTAATATTTGAAACCAATACTAGCATGGTATGTAAAAACATAAACATGAAAAAGTTAAACGATATAGTTATAAATAACCAATGAATCAGAGAAGAAATCATGAGATAAACTATAAAATACTTTAAAATGTATGAAAATAAGTGCACAACATATACAAATTTATGGACTATGGAGAAAATCTCATTAGTAATGAATTGTTTAAAATATATAGATATTTTTGATCTAGACTTTTGAAAAGAAAATTAGAGTCAATAATTAACTTTCTATTTTGGAGAACTAGAAAAAAGGGACAAAATAAACTCAAAGCAGTGTAAAAGGAAGACAAACAATAGAGAAACCATTCTAAGAAAAACTTTGTTGTCTCAGAAATCAACAAAATTGATAAAGTTTTTTTCTAGAGGGGCCATGAAGAAATGAGAGCATAGACTGAATTATTAACTGAATGGTCTGTTAGTCTGCATACCCTGAACTTAGAAAATCACTGTTATTTTGTTTAGTGTAAACCTGAAGTGCCTATTTTCATGTTTGGCACAATGTAGGTGCTCATTAAGTTTGTGCTGTGTGAATGAATAAATGCACTAGAGCATGGTGCAGGGAAGCTCAGTGGGGCCAAAAAGATGGGTCAATGAGAGAAGGTGCTTGTCACACAATCTGGTGACCTGAGTGATCCCCAGACTTCTCATAAAGATGAAAGGAAAGAACCAAGTCGACGCAGTTGCTCTCTGACTTGCATCACACACATACACACACACACACACACACACTAATGCACACAAGCATGCACACGTGCATGTAAACGCACGCACAGACACAGGCACATACACACAAACACACACTAATTAGAGTGACATCTCTAGACCCAAGCATTATCAATAGAGGATTCAAATTGTATCCTTTTGTGCTTTCCTATCCAGAACTCTACCCCTGCATGCTGAGCCACCCATTGAATCTTCGATTACAAGGTTTTAGCCCTGGTATATATGATGTCCTCTTTTGTTTCCTCTTTATCTGATCCTGCTACTCCCCACCCACTTCTTTAAACTATATTCATAGGAGACATCTATACAGGACTTAGACAGCGATTCAAGTTATCTGATGTGGTTTTAGAATTTCCTGTTAGGAGATTTAGGCAAAAGTAAGTTAGGAACACTGTGTTCCTAGACTTGAGTATGAAGATCAGTAACAAATACATCTTTGAGGTAAACATTTCAATTATTTTGCAGGATTTTCTTCTACTCATTAGGCAACTCCCTCCTTTATCTTCACCCCTTTCCACGGTCCCACCAGGATTCAAAAATAGAAGATTCCAACCTGAAACTCAGAAAATGGAGCCTAACTGGTGTAGGGCCCGGTCTGCCCTTGTTCCTGGGGTGCATCTCGAGGACAGTTTCTGGTCAGCTGACAAAGCATTCTGTTTGTTCCTGTACTTTCCCTGCCCCGCCTGGTGATTAGCTGTAGGGCATTGACTCCATTGTTGATATGGTAATTTCCCACCTGCCTCTGCTGAGGTCCTTGTGCAGTAGTTAGGTTGATAAGGACTTCCCCAAATCTGAATAAATCAATTCAGCTGATCTCCTTAGGAATGACCCAGGTCTCTTTGTGTGTTCTTTCAATCTCCAGGCCCTTACCCAACTCGCAGACAGGACGGTGGCGCGCAAACTGTCCCGAGGGTGTAACACAAAATCGTGTGTTACAAACTGGGTCAGAAGATCTTGGTAGCATCAATTCTATGACACTAACTGAGTTATAAAAGGCCACTAAAACAGAATAGATAGTGTCTGTTAACAACAAATTTTCAGGGGTCTGGAGGTGACTCATTAGGTCAGATACTTGTTGTACAGCATGAGGGCCTGAGATTAGATCCTCAACACCACACAAAGCTGGGCATGGTGACTTCTATGTTATTTTGTAACCATACATCTAAGGAAACTGTAATTTCCATATCTACCAGGGACCAAGAAGCAGCTTCCTTGACTCCAGATGTCCGCAGAATCTGAGTGGGGAACCTGGCAAGAAAAAGGCAACAGTCACCTTTCTACCCATGAGAGGTGCCAGAGGAAATCAGCCAGGACACAGTTTAAGGACTGTCTTAGGTTTTCTATTGTTGTGACACTATGACCTAAAAGCAAGTTGGAGAGAAGGGGTTTTGGCTTATACTTCAGTATTGCTGTTCATCACTGAAGGAAGTTGGGACAGGAATTCAAACAGTGCAGGATCCTGGAGGCAGGAGCTGATGCAGAGGCCATGGAAGGATGCTGCTTACTGGCTTGCTTCACATTACATATTCAGTCCACCTTCTTATAGAATCCAGAACCAGAAGCCCAGGGCTGCTACCACCATTGATCACTAAATGAGAAAATGCCTTACAACTGATCTCATGGAGTCATTTCCTCAACTGAGATTCCTTTCTCTGATGACTCTAGCTTGTATTAATTTAACACACAAAACAGCCAGTACACAGACTATGGGAAGATACTGCAGCAGATGAGCAGGGGCATATTTCCAGCTGATATATCTATATCATCTATATCTATATCCATATCTATCTAACTCTCTCTCTATCTCCATATCTCTATCTCTATCTCTATCTATATTTCTATCTCTATATCTATCCCTGTTGCATCAGAAAGCTATAGAACCTTTAGGAGATGGGGCAAACTAGAGGAATTGGTCATTCTAGGAAAGTCCTTAGAGGACCATTACCCTACCCTTTCCCTGCCATATTCTGTTCCCTAATCATCAGTTATACGAGAAGTAGTCACTCTACAGACTGCTGTGGAAGACATAGTGCATCCCCATGATACACAGCATCCTCTGATGTCATGAGCTACAGCAAACCTTTTCTTCCTTAAGCCATTTTTGTCAGGCATTTTGCCAAGAAAAGTAAGCAAGTATACTGGGTTTCAGTGTTTATACACATATAAATGCACACACACACACACACACACACACACACACACACACATTTATTACTCAAGAACCAGAAAGTATCTCTACCTGAATGAGCAAAGACAGCTAGAAGACCACTACTGAGAATATAGTTGTAAGGATGAGTTCAGAGATGGAAGATGCTACAATAATTTAATTAAAATAAAACAACCATCATACAAACACTTTAATAAATAATTGTGGATACATCCAAATAAAAAAACAAAATACCCACAAAGAGGTTTAGGATCTAAAAGAACAACAAAAAAAATTGTTCTCTAGATAATTGCACTAATGCAATATCCTGATTACAGGGGCTGGAGATACTGCTCAGCATTTCAGAGCTTGTACTGCTCTTATAGAGGACCTAGGTTCAGTTCCCAGGGACCATATGACAGATCATAGTTAGCTTTTAACTCAAGTTCCAGGGGATCTGATACCCTTCTCTAGTCTCCATAGGCACTGTACACATGTGGTGCACTTTCATACATACAGTCAAGTATTCAGATATATAAAATAAAAACAATAGACAAAAATTTAAAAATATATCTGTTATAAAAATGTACTATTGTTTTATAAGATGTTGCAATAGGTAAACAAGGAGCTTTTAATTTATTTTATGTCATTTCATAAACAAACAGAATGAGTTGTGAACATATCACTCCTATTATAGATCCTATGCATTTCCTGTCCTCTCTCAGTCTTGCCAGCTCCATTCTTCTTCACAACTAGAACCTCTCCCACCATGCCTTCTTTTTTCTTTTATGAAGGTCTTGTGCAGGTAACCACTGCTGCTGTGTTCATGATTGTTTCAGCCATACCAGGCCCAACAGAAAACATCTTACAATGATTGTCTGCATCTACTATCTCTCGCAATTGTGTGGTCCTTTTTCTGTGATGCTTCCTGGCCTTCAGGGGGGTAATAGAAATGTCCCTCTTAGGGAAGAGCTCTCAACAGTCAATTTGTACATTTGTGTGTCTCTGCAATGGTCATCATCCTCTGCAAAAAGAAGCTTCTCTGACATGAATTGAGAGTAGCATCAGTCTATGGGTATAAAGTGAAATATTTAGGAGGCAGCTAGGCTACATGTTCAGTTGGCAGAACATCAGTACTCTTACCATATACCTCTGATGGGCAATCAAGAGCAGTGGCAATAGTATCTACTGTTTGGGGAGCCTATGTGTGGTAGAGGTTGACGTTTATTTCACACAGGATATCACCCTTGAAACACCTTCTTACAAGGAGTTTATATTTTTAGTTTATACAGTAATAGGCTTCTGTGTAGTTTTTCCATACAGATTTTGTTTTGGTTAGCTTTTACCCTAACCTTTCCCTATATTCCTATTCCTTTTCCTGATTAAACATTCATCCCCTGTTTTCACATCATATGTGTTTACTTTCCCACAGAAACCACAACACACACACACACACACACACACACACACCATATTTTTTTCTACTCAGAATTAATTTATATTTCACATGGAATAATTGAAGTCACTAAGCAATCTTGGGGCTAGGATAATAAGTCTACACTGAGAAGAGAAAGCTGTAGTTCCATTGAAGAAACACTCTAGTGCCTAATTATTCAACTGTCCATTGTGCAGTAGGTGGTTTCCCCTTCTCTGCTTTTTGTAACTACTGAATATTATTCTGTTGATTCAGAATAATAACAGACTTTAATTACAGGCAAATCAGGCCACCATACTTCATGGAAAAGCATGACAACATACAGACAAACTTATGAACATGAAATATCACTAGGAACCTTCAACTTAGGTTACCATATGTGATGGCTTGTTTATTGTTGCCTTATTGAACCAGCAACTCAGTGAGGGATTGTTTAGATCAGGTTAGCCTGTGGGCAAGTCTGTGGGAAATTTTCTTGACTGGTTTATTTACTGTGGGAACTCCCAACCTAAAAGCAACCCCCCTTCTCTCTTTGTTTGACTGTAGATATGACTAATTGCACTAGACTCCTGCCTTGACTTCCCTGCCATGATAAGTTGGAACATAAAATTGTCAGCTAACTAAAGCCTCTTACAGACTACTCCCCTCAAGGACCAAGTTTCAAAACCAAAGTCAAATCAAACCAAACAAATTAATTAAAAAACGAAGGAAGAAATACAGTAAGGGAGAGAGTCTTACATGTGTTCAAATTAGAGATGTTCACTAAGGTAAATAAGCCCCAATCCAGTACAAATTTTACTCACTGTATCATCAACACAGTAACCTACAGTTTCAAGGCTAATAGCTTCATGTAAGAGAGAACATTTGGTGTTTCTTTCTGGATCTGGGTGATCTCACTCAGCATGTTTTCCAGTTCTATCTATTTACCTGCAAACTTTGGTATGTCATTTTTCTTTCCAGCTGAATAGAATTCTGTTGTGCACATGCATCAAGTTCTCACTTACTATTCATCAGCTGATAGACATCTAGCTGTATATACACAAAGGACCTGAAAGGTGGTAGGGGAAACACCCTGACAAAATTGTGAAATAAAGAACCTTCAAAGATACCACTAAATATATTTTGTGTTGGCCTTCTACTATTGGGTATAGTGCCTAACCTTAAAAGTGATTTGTTTTCCCATGAGCTTTCCTTGGAAAAAAACTAATTTTTCATCTTCAAATGCCTATCAGTTAGTGATAACTTCTGGCTAAGTGATGCATGCATGTGTCCACTTATCCTTTCAGCTCTAGGACCCCATCCAGTACAGACCCATGCCAGCCCGCACATGTTACCATAGTCTCTATGAATTCATATCTGCACCAGACCTGCTTTGTCTAGAACACCTTGATTGCTTGGTTTCCTTCATTCCTTTTATACTCTTTTTGACTTGCCTTCAACAGATTCACCTAAATCATGAGTGTACGGGTTTCATGGACACATACCTTTTATAGATAAATGTTCCAAAATTTCACACTTTGCATATTCTCAGGAAGTGTATTTGCTCCCATCTACTTCAGAAGAAAGCTTCTCTGATGATGTCAGAGGGAGACATGGATCTATGAGTAGGCAAAATGTCATTAGGAGTCATTTTATGCTATGTTTCTTTAGCATAATGGTAGTATTTGGATTGGTAGAATTAATATAGTAAAAATGACCATCTAACCAAAAAAATCTACAGATTCAATGCACTCTTCATCAAAATTCTGAGAGAATTCTTCCATGAACTTAAGCGACAATTTTCAGCTACTTGTAAACAACAACAACAAAAAAAACCCAAGAGAGCTAGAGTATTCCTGAATGCTAAAAGAACTGCCAGGGGTATCACCATCTTCAATCTCAAATTGCACCATAAAACTATAGTAATAAAAATAGCATACTATTGACACAAATGCAGTCACATTGATCAATGAAATAAAATTGAAGACCCAAACACTAAGTTCACATACCTATGGCTAGCTAAATTTTGATAAAGATTCCAGGAATACACTATGTAAAAAATGCAGCATCTTCAACAAAGAAATCATGTTGGTCAAATTAGATGGTTGCATGTAGAAGGATGCAAATAGATTCATCTTAGTACTCTATACAAAACTCAACTTCAAAGGACTTCAACATAAGGCTAGTTACACGGAATCTGATAGAAATGAAAGTGAAGAATAGTCTTGAACTCACTGGCATGAGAAAAGATTTTCCAAACAGAATGCTGTAGTGCAAAGAACAAGAAACTACAACTAATAAGGGGGAACTCATGAAACTGAAAGGCTTCTAGATGGCAAAGGATACCATCATTCAGCTATAGTGGCATTTCATTTGTATTTTAATAAATAAAGATTGCCTGAAGATTAGAGAGTAAAACAGACCCATTTGTCAGCCTTACAAACCAAGCAGTGATAATACACACCTTTAATCCTGGTAGCCACATTAGTTTGCCATAAAAATTGGGCAGTGCATACCTTTAATCCCAGTGATGGATGCCTTTAATCCCAGCTCTAGAGAGGAGTGTACAGTGGGAGGAGACAGCTGTTAGACATAGTCTCATTCTGAGATTCCTGGAGGCAGGATCACCATTTCAGTGTTAGGTCGAGGTAAAAGTCAGGGACTGGCTGCTTTGCTTTTCAGATCTTCAGGTTGAACCTCAGTTTCTCTCTCTCTAAGTTTTTATTAATTGACGTTCATATAGCCAAAGTAGCAAGCTTCAATATGGGAAAAGGTTTTGCCAACTAACTACATATTTAATAGAAGGATAATATCCAAAATATATAACAAACTAAAAAAAAATAAACCCTGGACATCAACAAAACAACACTACAAATCTAAAAAGAATTCTCAAAGAGGAAACTCAGATGTATTTTGTTTTCTTGATTTTAGTCATTCTGACTGGGCTGAGTGGAATCTCAGAGTGTTACAATTTGCATTTTATTTGGTTTTTTTTTTTGTTTTTGTTTTTTCGAGACAGGGTTTCTCTGTGGCTTTGGAGCCTGTCCTGGTACTAGCTCTGTAGACCAGGCTGGTCTCGAACTCACAGAGATCCGCCTGCCTCTGCCTCCCGAGTGCTGGGATTAAAGGCATGCGCCACCACCGCCTGGCCTTACAATTTGCATTTTACTATTGGCTAAGGATGGTAAACATTATTTAAAAATTTATATTTACTTTGAAAGTAAATAAATTTGTTGATATTAATAGACTATGATCTGATTGTGTTATTTGTTCACACATAGCTTAGGTCAGTTTAGTTCGTTATGCAGTCTAGATAGTAATCCTCTGCCAGATTTTCTTCTGTTATGTAGGCTGTCACTTCACTGTATTTCTAGATTCCCTGGTGGAACAAAAGGTTTTTAATTTCATGAAATGCCAGTGTCAATTATTGTCCCAGAATGTATTTAGCAAGCATTTACCTGTGTCTGCATCTTGTAGAATACTTTCTATCTTTCTATATCAGTCCCATTCTAGAAGCACAGAGGTCACTCAAAATATATAAACCAATGAATGTAATTCATCACATAAATAGTCTCATAGAATTACATGATCACCTCTATAAATGCAGAAAAGACATTTGACAAAAATCTAACATTTCTTCATTAAAAACCCTACACAGTCAGGCAGTGGTGGTGCACATCTTTAATCCAAGCACTTGGGAGGCAGAGGCAGGAAGATTTCTGTGAGTTCAAGGCTAGACTGGTCTACAGAATGAGTTCTAGAACAGGTTCTAAAGTTACAGAGAAACCCTGCCCCAAGAAACCAGTAGATAGATAGATAGATAGATAGATAGATAGATAGATAGATAGAGGAAAAATACCTAACATTATAAAGGCTATATATGACAAAACCCACAGCCAACATAATTCTCAATGAAGAAAAATCTTGAAACATCGCCACTAAAATCAAGAACAAATTTAAAATGTTCACTTTCTCCATTCCTACTCAATGTAGTCATGAAAACCTTAGCTTGAGCATGAGATGAGAGAAGCAAATGCAAGGGCTACAATTAAGAAAGAAGTGAGAGTATCTTGTGAGCAGATATGTGATTCTATGCTTAAGTGACCCTAAAGATACCACCAGAAAACTGATGAATGAATTCAGTAATATGGCAGAATACAGAAAACATACAAACATCAGTATTCTTCCTCTATACCAATGACAACAATATTTAAAAAAGCAATTAGGGTACTATCCCAATTACAATAGCCTCAAAAATATAAAATATTTTGAAATAATCCTAACTAAGAGTGAGCGGCCTTTGCTGTTGTGGGAAGGTCATATGTCTATCTGATGCTTTCATTGGTTAATTAATAAAGAAACTGCTTGGCCTGATAGGTCAGAACATCGGTGGGTGGAGTAGACAGAACTGAATGCTGGGAAGAAGGGAAGTGAGAGCAGATGCAATGGAGCCAGCCACCAGGTAAGACATGCTAAATCTTTTCCAGTAAGCCACCACCCCATGGTGCTACACAGATTATTAGAAATGGGTTAAGCAAGATATGAGAGTTAGCCAAAAAGAGGTTAGATATAATGGGCCATGCAGTGTTTAAATGAATACAATTTGTGTGTTGTTATTTCGGGGCATAAGCTAGCCAGGCGGCTAGGAGCTGGGTGGCAGGAATGCAGCCCGCAGCTCCTATACTTTGCAAACCATTAAAATCTGTAAAACCTTTAAAGCACTGGATAAAAAAAATTGAAGAATATACTAAAGATGGGAAGACCTCCCATGCTCATAAATGGATGAATTAGAAAACCAGTCAAAAGCAATGTATGGATTCAATGCAATCTCAGTCAAATTTCTGTTGCCATTCACCACTTAAATAGCAAAATAAATAAATAAATATAAACCCAAAACTTCAAAATTCAGAAGTTAAAAAAGAAAACAAATCAGAGAGCCAAAACAATTCTGAGGAAAAACAACACTCTTAGAGGTGCCATCATCCATGACTTTTTTTGTATGATTTCCAGTGTCCAGGCTATTGGCAGATAGGGCATGGGGTTGGGTATAAATCGTTAATGGTCACAGTCACACTCTTTTTTAAAAAAAAATAAGGGAGATATGATATAGAGATGAGTATTAGATGAATATTTTGCATTGGTATGGATCTTGGTCTATTGATACATATTAAAGATTGATTTTTATACTGTTTATATGTATTTCTGCTCTTGTTTAAGGTATTGTATTTGTGCAGCCCATTTAAAGTGCAATGCATAGTTAAGAAATGCAGATTAATAGATAGTCATCTATAATAGTCAAGCTGTAGAAATGTTAGGTTTTCTAGATATATAGAGATATATTTCAGTTAGATAATCTTCAACACTCCAAAGACTTATATAATATGGCATTTAAAATGTTTTAAGAACTTAGACTCTTCTCGACAGTAAGACGTGTGCTTCTGGCAGCACCAATTTCTTCAGGGAGGTTGATGGGCATTGAAGAAACTCACTATGGAATTTACCTTCAATGTAACAAGGCTAGCCATTTGGGCAAAAAATTGTTCATGCTTGTACTTCTTGATGGTATGCTGTGTAAACTGCACATGCAGAACCCACAGAAATGTGATTGCTGAACTTGCCTAAAGAAGGTGAGACAGCCCTTCAGGGTTCCCGTTTCATGAAAGAGTCTGCCAGACATTCTGAGGATATAGAAGAAAGTGACTGACAAACTGCCAATATAGGCAGAACAGACCTTCAAATTCCCTGCTTCATGGAAATGTCTGCTGAATACTATGGGCCCGTAGGCTGAAGATGGATGCCCCAATGTAACAGAAGAACTTTGGTTGACTGTTGAGGCAGCAAGATGTCTCTGTCAATTATAGAGTTTTGAAAGTTTCTTATGAATGCTTATAAACTTTCTGTTTACCTAGGTAATATGTCCTTCTGGAGTCATTAATAGAGTTGAAGACAAATAGTTATAGTTTTCCTTAGTTATGATGAAAGATAAAGCAGATATAAATATTGTAATTGTAGTTCTTCCTTGATGCCTGTTTGTTATGTGTAATTTTACTATGTTAAAGTGAAAACCTTCCTTTTTATTTAGAAAGAATCCAAACAGAGATATATAGAGAAAGTAGGTGGTGTCAAGGAGACACCATGTAACTGCCAAAAGAGAAAGACGCCAGCTGCAAGCCAGAACTGTACCAGTAGGCCACAGCCTCATGTTGATTCACAGATGAATAGAAATAGGTTAATTTAAGATACAAGAATTAGCTAGAAACATGCATACGCTATTGGCCAAACAGGGTTATAATTAATATAGTTTCTGTGTGATTATTCACGTCTGGGTGACTGAGAAACAAATGAGCAGTCTCTGCCTATATCCCAGCATTAGGAGAATTTGAGTTCATGAGTTCAAGACCAGCCTAGGATTAAAAATGATAAGCTGTCTAAAAATGTGTATATGTGTGTGTATGAGAGAGAAAGGGGGGGATAAAGACATATGAAATAGTGTACTTCTCATCTCATTTCTGATTTCACAAGAAAATATTCTCAGCTCTATACTAGTGATGTTGTAGTTTATAGATGATTATTCCTCTATAGAGCCTACACTTCAAGGCAATTTTATTATTAATTAATTTATGGACTTTCATCATAAGTGGTCAGTTACCAAATACCTTAACTTCCATCTTCTGAAATTGTTTTCCTTTTCATTTCCTAATAAGGCAAGTCTTGGCAGCTTTTAAATGAAAACAAACATTTCATTCTTCAACAGACCTAGTTTTGAGATATATTTCTTATAAATGTTGATGAATTTAAGTTTGTTTTAGTAATAAAATAAGCTGATCAATTTCTGATTCAGAGTTTTCATCTTCTCAAGTTTAGTTTGTTATTCTTGGTGAATTTTTAATTTTCAACTTCACTATTAAAATTCCATTATTGATAGCTAGATATAGAAAAGCATGTATCCCTGAAGGTTTTATTTATTTTGCTTTTCTTTTAAAAGAAAAAAAGGAAGGAGGGAAGGATAGAAGGAAAGAAAGAAGGAAGGAAGGAAATTAATTCTTGGGACTGGAAGGCTCAGTGTTTAAGAGCACTGGCTGCTTTCCCAGAAGTCCTGAGTTCAATTTCCAGCACCCACATGACTGCTCACAACTGAGTGTATCTGTAGTCCCATGGGATCTAATGGCTTCTATTGGTGTGCAAACAAAACACCCATACTTATAAATAATTAAGATAATTTTTTAAAAAGAAATTATTTTTCAAGTATAGTATGTTAAATTTGAGTTATATGTCCTTAATAGTTACAGAAAATAAATTGTCCTTATTCCTTCCTGTGTCAATGGATGACACTGAACACAGTGAACTTGGGAGTGTGACATTTAGTTACAATGTTGAAAACAGTAGCTTAACATTATTCATAATACATCATTATGATTCTTTGTATCTTCTTTAAGTGCCCAGAACAAATTTTTGGAATGATCTCAGGCATAGCTAAACATCATGTCTTTTTGATGATATAGTTCTCCTATACAATTCACTTTCAAAAGCAGTCAGAGTTCTGAGTTCAAGTTTATGTGCACATGAACTTTACGTCTTATCACTACAAAACAAGAAAAAAAATATATCAATTCACACTTTCCAATTTGCTTTTGTGTCTGGGGAAATGTTCCACAGAAGAAGAAAGTAAGAAAACTTGATGAACTCAGAGAAGACTGGAAATTGCTGAGAACTGGAAATCCCCCACTTACTCATGGCTACCTTACTGGCCCTACCTGGTACCCATTTCAAACCACACACGCACACACACACCTGTGAGATGAAAAGAAGTGATACGGATATACAGAATTTGAATTAGTTTAATACAAACAAACTGAAAATCTGGTCCATGAGAAGATTACAGACTTTCCGGTTCCAACTTCACCCACTAAAAGAAAAAAAATTATTTTAAAATATGATGAGCAGGTTGTCACCGGAAACTGTCTCAGGTCGGAAGTTTGTGGTTTCTTTGAACATGTACCACTAAGGCAGCTGCCGTGATAAGGGCTGTACACGCTGCCTTCCTGCTCCGCTTTGCATCTGCCTCATATGACATCATTTCCCTGCAGAAACCCCCTCCGGATTCTTCATATAAGGTCACACATGAAGAAGATCTGCACTGGGTTTTAGAGTCCGAATGACCTCTCCCAACTCTTGCCAAAGCCTCATTAGCTCTGAGTCTCTGTTTCTCAATTATGAAGTGCTAATAACAACAGAGATGATCATATACATATGGATATCTCTTCATTTCAATATATTACTCATGTAATGAAACCCATACAATATTTCTAAAAAAATGGAAAGATCAGGGATGGTGGCACATATAATCCTAGCACTATGTGTTGTGACCAGCCTACGCTAAATAAGAAGCTCTAGGTCAGCCAGAGCTACATAATGTGAGAAAGAATGTTTACAAATTTCCCCAAATCAAACAAAAATGGGAAGGTGAATAAGACTTCATTGTCACATATGCTATGTTTTATAAAGATATTGGGAAAGAATTAAACCCTTTGGGACTGATTGCTCAGAAAGTTTGTTCTGAATGCAAAGGAAGCAACTGAAACCCCAACTCCCCACACTATACCCTGACTCTGCCTATTTCGCTCCTTTTGTTTAACAAGTCAATTTTAGTTGTGTTACCAGAAAAACTGTGGCAGTTAACAAGCACCTCTTGGTAGTGCAATGGTAGCTTTTAATAATTACAGCAGGACAGCAGACATGAGTCAGACAAGAGATGGCCAACCTCTACTCATGGGTCCCTCCCTTGTAAAAACTAAAGACACTTTCCATTTCAAAAATAAGGAAAGGAGAGGAGAGAGTGATGATGGAGGTAGTAACAGGGGTTGAAAGTGGTTTATGACAAAATTTTGCCACAAAGTAAAGGCTTTTGAAGATTGTGAAGAATAAGAGGGCCAGAGGTATCCAGGAGGCCCACCAACAAATATATTCTTAGTAATGTTTTTATTGTTATTTTTCTTGGTAGTGACTTCATTCTCCTACTCACATGAGTATTGACTTCAATAAAATGCTTTGGATGTCCTTTAAAAGCCAAGTAGAGGTAAATGATTTCATAGAAAGGGCAAGTGTTTGATTAGGGAGAGAGACTTGTTTGCAGAGATGATGTGTGGTATTAAATATAAACAAGAAGATTAGCCACAAAGACCCATCTTGGAATATAAAGAATCAAAGAAAGAACATGCCCTCCACAGGGAATCTAAATTTAACCTTCCTTAAGCACAAGGAGAAAGTCAGTAGAGTTGACCTGTGGAGAATATGAGGGGAAAATGAGAGATGAGAAGTACCTTCTTAGAAAACAAAATCATTTTAAAATAAAGCTTGCCTGCCAGACTGTCCTGGAATATTCAGATTTTGAGGACATATCCATGTCATAATGTTTAAAGATAGTTATCAAATTATATACAATAAGAAGTCTAATTATCATTTGTGACTAATGGCATATATGTGAAATGTATATAAACCACGTTGTCTATAACAAATATGCATAAATGCATATATAACTGTGTATGTAGAAGATCAGTGCAGTTGGTTGTGGTTAAGGAAGCGAGAAACCTAGAGCACTGGAGTGAAAATCTTAGCACGAAGAACTTGCTTAGAGGTGACTGACGAGGTTGCAGCAACTTCCTCTGTCTGCCCAAGTTCCTGACACACAGCAGACATGTTGCATTGCATTAGCAATGATGCTGAGAATTTTCGGTTATCATTTCCTAGTGCCTCTCCTCAAATGAAAAGCCTTCACACACCAGACTCCCCCTGCATTATACAAAAAAAAAAAAAAAAAAAAAAAAAACCCTAACATCTAAAGAACATTAATTTTCCACTTTACGTTTGTTCTTCATGTAACTTTCAGAAACTGCTGGAAATCAATTTGGCAGGTAACAAAGCCAAAAATTAGTAGAGTTGTGTAGACTTCCCACATACACACTGTTAACCAAGACTTAAATTTAAGACTTGCATGCATCACTCAGCACCATTTAGTGGGTTCCTTCAGTGTTCTAGGCTCAATTAACGTATGAAAGATCCCCGATAAACAGGGAAGATAAGTCCGTGGCCATAAACGCCTTACTCTCTTGAAGTTAGAGACAGGAGCTGATAATGATTTTAAAGGCTTTCATAAGTAGAAGAACTTGAAAGAACTAGAAAAAGAAGGTTTTTTACATGGTGGTTAGGGAAAGTCTTGCTGTGGAGGTGATATGTGGTATTAAACATAAACAAGAAGACTTAGCCATGAAAAAAAAACTGAGACTATAAAGAACAAAAACAAGAACACTCCCTCCTCAGTGAAAACAAGTTTATCTTCCTTAAGGAACAAAATGAAAGTCAACTCATTTGATCTGTGCAGAGTCTGTGGGAAAGTGAGACTTGAATGAAGATTCTCTTTTTGAAACATTTATTTATTTACTTTGCTTACCTGCCAAGCTGTCCAGGAATATTCAGATCTCAAGGGTAGTTAGTACCTAGTTAGGGGAATTAGATTTCACATTTCATGGTGTAATAGATGATCTTCATTGACATATTGACTGGATTTGGTTATCTAGGAAACAGACTTCTGGGTGTTTCTGTGAAGGCATTTCCAAAAAGCTTCAAATCAATCAGAAGACTCACCCTATGGGCTAGAGAGATGACTCAGCCATTAAAGTCTAGGTTTACAATCAAAAATATAAAAGAAGACCCACCCTAAATATTGGTGGCTACCTGCCATGGGTTTGGGTCATAGAGTGAAAAAGAAGAAAGCCAAGTAGACTGAGCACGAATCTCTCTCTCTCTCTCTCTCTCTCTCTCTCTCTCTCTCTCTCTTTCTCTCTCGCTATGTGTGTGTGTGTGTGTGTGTGTGTGTGTGTGTGTGTGTGTGTGTGTGTATGCATCCACAGTGTCACAGTGTTTTGGATCCTCTCATATCAATCATCATTCAAGAAAATAACCAACAGACTTGCTCATGGGTCAACCTGGTTGTAGTATTTTCTCAACTGGGGATTCCTCTTCCCAGTTACCTTGTGTTGATATAAAACTTGCCAGGACAGGGTGCATACTAGAAAATGTGAACACTGAAATACAAAATTTGTGTTAATCAGTTCTCTGAAAGTCCTCCTTTGCATTAGGAAAATGAAGAAGTCTAATGTAATTGGAATATGTGTGTTAGTGTGTGTGTATATATACACACATATGTCATACACAATGATATATGCCAGAGTGTGTATGTTACATACATTAAATACACTGATATCAAAGTGTATATATAATCAGAGTATATTTAATGCATGTATATGCATGTATGTGTGTATGTGTACGTTGTGATCAGACACCTCATCCTTCTCTTGTTATTCCCTTCCTAACAAGATTGCCTATATATTTTTTCAAGCTATTTATTTTATATATAATTTTCGAAAATTAACCCTTCATTATACTGCTTCCGTCATGTATTTTGACACAGTGAAGTAACTAACACGTGTGAGACTCACCAGAGGGAAAAGGCAAGTCTTATTGAGGGTTGCTATTGCTATGATAAGCTCAGCGATCAAAGGCAGCCTGGAGAGGAAAAAGTATATTCCATCTTAAAACTTCGAGGTTACAGACCATCATTGAGGGAAGTCAGAGCAGGGATTTAAGGCTGGAACTGAAGCAGAGATGGTGGAATAATGTTGTGTATTGGCTTGTTCCCCATGGCTTGTTCAGCCTTCCTTTTTATACCATACAGGACCACTGCCCTAGGGGTGGCACTGCCCACAGTGTGCTAGATCCTCCTACAATGATCATCAATCAAGAAAATAATTCACAGACTTGTTCATGTGTCAGTCTGGTGTTGATAGTCTCTCAATTGAGGTTTCCTCTTCCCAAATGACTTTACCTTGTGTTGATATATAACTAGCCAGGACAGAGTACCTACTGCTAAATATGAACACTGAAATATGAAGTCTTTGTTAATCAGTTCTTTGAAAGTCATATTTGCATGAGGAAAAGACAGAAGGCTAAAGTAATCAGAATGTGAATATGTATGTATATATATATCAGAGCATGTGTATATTGTATATATTATATATACTGTTATATATCAGAGTGTATGTATAATATATATGTATATATACATATATATTATATTTTTTATTGCTATGGTAGAACTCACTGACCAAAACCCACTTGGGAAGGGACAACTCTTTTTAGCTTACATTTCCCAATCATAGTTCATCATCAAGAGAAGTCAGAGCATGAACTCAAATCAGAAACCAGAAAGCTGGAACTGAAGCAGAGACCTTGGATGAGTGCTGCTTACTGGCTTACTCCTCATGGCTTGCCTTCTCATACAATCCAGGATCACCTGCTCAGGAGTTTTGCCTTCCCATATCAATTATTAATCAAGTAAATGCCCACAGGCTTGCCTATAAGCCAATCTGATGGAGGCATTTTCTCTGAGGTCCCCTCTTTTCAATTGACTTCCTTTCAGACTGATAAAAACAAACAAACACAAATAAACAAAAAAGCCTAATGAGAACAAAGAATGAACCACTCCTATCCAGAATATCTAGCAGGTCCATTGGCCTACTGTGGCGCAACTGAGATTAACAATAGTACACAGCACATCAATTCAAAACAGATGAGAGAAAATTGGGACAAAACCACATACTATGACTTTTCCATGGGGTCACATAAGTAACATTATTCATTCCAGAGAAAGCATCAACAACATATCAAGGAAATTACTCTACCCATATTCAACTTGGTGAACCTTTGAGGTACGTGGATGAGGGTTACTTTGAGGTACATGGGTGAGGGTTTACTTACTTGGCATAGATAGGCTCAAAGGTAGTTTTACCACACTATACAACCCAGGCTTGTGACAATTCTCTTCCCTCTGTCTCTTATGTGTTAGATCCCTAGTTACCACATCTGACAAAGACTCCAATATTTTAAATCAAGAAATAGTCTTTTCTTTTATTATCTGGCTATAATGGTTCTTGAAGATCCACACAAGAGCCTTGTGCTTTAACTTTGCTCTATGTCCTTGATTCAGAAACCTATTGCCATCATAATATCCTAAGGAGGAGCTCACAGCTGTAAATTTCTCTTTCTAGACCTTGTAGATACCCGAAGCGGGGGACAGGAAGAAACAGAAGTCTTAAGTCTGGGGTGCACTGCTTGTTCAGATGGTTTGGAGGATTGAAAATCTAGAGATTTTTTTTTTTTTATTGAGAAAAGGAAAAAAAAACAAGTTTCCGCCTCCTCCCAGCCT
>NW_004949144.1:2193329-2220272 GCF_000317375.1 Microtus ochrogaster
CTGACTGATATTGAGGTCTTTAATCCATTTGGACTTGAGTTTTGTGCATGGTGATAGATATGGGTCTATTTTCATTCTTCTACAGGTTGACATCCAGTATCTTTAAATCATGAATTGATCATGTAAAATTCTACCAATATCGACCAGATAGATGCTGGTCAAGGAGCTTGTTGCCAAGCCCAAGGACCCAAATTCTATACCTGTGACCCACATATGGTAGGAAAGAACTGGCTCCCAGAAATTAACCTCTGATTTCAAGACACATGTTTTGACACATTCCTTACTTATTATTACATTCCTGCAATAAATCAATACATTTAATAAAAATATTCAATTAAAAGGTAAAATAAGTACATTGCTGTGGCGTGAAAATGGAACCTGCATCATGCATCTGTCTCTGCATCTGCCTCTGGGTGACAACTGGAGACAGACTCTTTCCTCTCCCAGAATTCTCTTGTTCTCATTGCCCTGCCTCTACTTCCTACCTGGTCACCCTGCCTCTATTTCCCGCCTGGCTACTCGCCAATCACCATTTTATTAAACAGAAACAGAGAAAGTAAGACACAGAGCATGCAAGATGTGACTACCTCACCAAAAAAGGTACCAAGCCACGTGGCTAACACAGACAAGTATTATGGGCTAATAATATAAGTTTTAAGAGTTAATAAGAAGCCTGAGCTAATAGGCCAATCTGTTTATAATTAATGTAGGTCTCTGTGTAGTTCTTTGGGACTAAACGGCAACAGGACCAGGCAGGACAGAAACCCCAGTCAACAAAGGGCTGCTGAAATGACTCGGTGGATAATGAGTCAAGTCTGATCCCCTGAAACTACAGGGTAGGCAAGAACCAACGTGACTCTTGCAAGTTGTCCTCTGACTTCCACATGTGGACTATTTCTCTGTCGTCTCTGTCTCTGTCTCTGTCTCTGTCTCTGTCTCTCTCTCTCTCTCTCTCTCTCTCTCACACACACACACAATCAGGTTTGGGGATGGAGAGGTGCCTCATCAATGATGGTTCAGCAGTTCAGAGTGATTGCTGCTCAGTTCTCAGTTCCCAGCACTCTATCAGGAAGCTCACACTACTTGTGACATCAGCTCCAGGGAACCTTCTGGCCTCTGTGGGAACCAACTTAAACATACATGACCCACACATACTTATGCATAAATGCAGAATAAAATAGTTTTTTAAAGTTTAACTAAAGGTAAAGAAATGCTTTTTTAAAAAAATACATTTTGTATATTTGTGCTGCATTTTGTACCATTAACCATGCCAGAGGAGCAGCTAGTTGCAATTGAAGTTCCAGGTGTCAGCCCACTAGAAGGGAATCCTAGATGTGTTTATAAGGTCTCAAAGTTCATCACAGCTGAAACAAAGCTTTGAAAATAACAAAGTTAGATTAATATGTTTTAGTTAAATAACTTTTAGGTAAAATTTCAATAAAATAAAGTTTTAGAAAGACACATAGTTGAATACATAATTCTTTAAGGTCAGGGAACAAGAACAAAGCAGCCCAATTATTAATGGATGATGAACTCTTCTTGCTAAGTTTGGTTGATGACCAAAGGTGATGATTAATTCTTTATACCCATTTCTGCCCTCGATCTCCTGGTATAAAAAAAAAATACATTTATATGAGATTGAATGGATATGTACCCTAAGGATTTAAACTAGAGCTGACTGATTCCTTTTCATATATAAAAATTTAGGTTTGTGATTCCCTTAAGATTCCTTATAAAATTGCCTTACATTTCAAGGTAAGTAATAAAGTAATTGGCCCTTTTCTTTGTAACTGTAAAATTCAACCTACTAGTAAAACACCTGACAAGAACACCTTGCCTGCCTGCATGGTTAAGCTATAGAAAGTTGCTTAGGAATGAATGTATGTGGGTTTTGGAGACAGTTTATCACCTGTAATACATAAAATGTTTAATCATGTGAGGGAGATGAAAAACATGTTTTTACCCATAGTCATTCACTTGAAAAATAGAAAGCAACTATTATGATTCTTGTACTGCCTGGAAGGGTCTGTCGGTGTATAAAAGCTGTGAAGAACATGAGAGGAGGAGAGAGACTAAAGAAAAAGAGAGAATAATGTAGAAAATTATCAGGAGAGTTTGTGAGTGCCTTTTCCCCCACTCCCCAGATAGAAAAGTCAAGCCTCGCTGACTCCAGGGATTCCTATCAAAGCCCTGTACTGTTGGAGGCTGGCCCCCAGACAGCGTTAATTTTGCCCTTAAAGGACTTAGTTAAGTACCAGCCTATATTAGAGGTTGGCTGTGATTCTTGCTGCCTTAGGGTTTTTCAATACTGAGGTCTATGAAAACCTCTTCATCCCATTCAACAGGCATGAGTTAGAAGAGCACCATTCTCGGAGTTAGTAGGTGTGCTCTCTCTTGCATCTAGACCTTTCTGCATGTCACTTGGTACTGAGTTAATTAATTACCAGAAAGCAAGGTGAGAAAGAACCACTAAGAAAAATCCTAAAGACCTAAAGGCCCTGCAGAGTTGGGCTTCTGGGAAGACTTGTGGAGAGAAGGCTTCTGTTGGAAAGGGAGAGGGATAGAGGAGGGGAGTGAGGGCAATGTAAAGTTTCTTCTTGGCTGTAAGGAGGTCCTTGGATTTTAGGGCACTTTCAGTGAGCTGAACGTCCTACCAAGACGATACGATGGACTTATAAACGCCACCCCATCTTCGGCGCAGGAAAGCTCCTGGGAATAGAGCGGCACAAGTGTCACCATGTACCTCTCTCTGTGTCTCAAGCAGCAAATGCACCCGCTGGCTCGTCAGCTGTCTGCATGGCGATTTCCAGCCTACCTGAGCATAGCATCTCCAGAAGGCTTTATTCTACAAACCAGGCATCTTTACTCCAGGAATGACTGTGATCTTTGGGCAAAGGTTATTAACCAGAATGGTGTTTTTATCCTTTTGATCCTCACATGAGAGGCACCATATGGACACTTTCTCTCTCTGTTTTGTGCTGTGCTTAATAATTTACCTGGATGAGATCGGTACAATGGGAAGATACAGGAATCAGAACCACATTTCAAATATCTGAGGCCACAGACACCTGAACTAAATAACCTACAGGATGGGGGTGAATACAAAAAGATGTGCTGCAGCAAAGCAAAGGAAGTCTGACAGTGGAGGATGACAAGAAAATGAGCAAGGGACGATGAAATAGATAACTGAAGATAAACAGTTTTAGAACACAGCGAGGAAGTTCCAGACCACAAGCTTTCTGTTTCCTGCACTAAAGCAACTCCTGACTAAATGACACTTGAAATAACTAGTCCTTGAGGGGGAAAGAAGTGAATATCGCACTTTTGAAACTCATAATTTCCGGAATAAAACCTGTCCAAGTTAGAGAAAGAGCCACTAGGATACAAATTTTCAAGTCCTTACTCAACAGTCCACCTTCTGGCCACTAGCAATACTTGGTACATAATGGATAGTCAATAAATGCCAATAGCCGCATGTACAAGGAAATGCATAAATAGGATTACAAAAAAAGTTTACCCACTTTTCCAGTGTTTTTTCCACATCAGATACAGCAATCTCAAACCTTTAACTCTGTGTTTAGATGATGCTACTTGCTAAGTTATTTGAGCTTTCTTAAAAAAATGGAAAAGATATCTTTAATTCTGGGAAAATCCCATTTATCTTTTTCTCCTGGGGCTACAGTTGTGAGAAAGCGCATTTCAGACAGCAGGGAAAACCAGCAGCTCACCACAACAACACAGGGTGAAGTGTCTGAGCCACTGGAGCATAAATTAAAGAGAACTGGCAGAACTGAACAAGTAGGAGGGAGGAAGAAGGGGTGGAGCCAGATTAATGAGGTATAAAGGCTGAAACGCCTCAGAGACCAAGACACTGGCAAGACAGCTTCAGCAAGGACTCACTGTAGACCTCTTGAGATACGCCAGGGAAATCAGGAAATCTTGAGAAGAAAAAAAGATGAATTCTGAAGACTGCTCTATAACGGAGACCAGCTCTTCACATCTGGAGAGAGGGCAAAAGGGTAAGTCGTGTGATTTCTTACATTCTGATATAATCTTTATATTTGATGTAAGGGATAGAGTTCAGAACGGAGAGATAGAAATCTTTGGAAACTTGGTTAGGGCCTATTTCAGTGTGTAAAAGAGAAACCAGTCATAGGAAAACAGCTCTCTGGCTGTAAGAAGACAGAATACTTGTGTGAGAGGGAGACGTATAAGTTTCAGAAGATCTTTAATTGACTTTTCCTTTGAATCGATGTATATCATTTCAACTATTAAATTTAAATGGAAAATTATCTGCCTTAGCCTAGTTACTCTGCATCATTTTCCCATAACCATCTGTCCGTAATTCAGGAGCTCTTTACCGCTCTTTATGAAGAGCTGCTTTCCACATGAACAGTTACGGTCTTGGTCTTTTCTTGTATGTTTGCCTGCTTTCTGTGTGTCTTGTCTCTTCACTTCTCTCACCATGAATCCTTCAGTAGCTGGAAGCACACAGATATTCAGTCTCAGAGAAAACAGAATTACACACACATCGACAGTGTCATGTGGTGATGTGTTAGGATGTAGTGCTTCTCTTCTTTCAAATGTCATCTTCAGCCATGACATTGTCATTGGAACTCCATTCTTCCATGTCATCTTATTTCTCTCGTTCAATGGTTTACTTCAATTTCCATAACAACTATCCATTTTCATCATTTTTATCGAAACATGATCACCCTACACATTTCCCTCTCTTCTTTCTGTCTATTCTACACGCGTTGTGCTTCCTATTGTCAGAATTTCCCCATTCTGTTTGTATCTGAGTGATAAGGAGCCTCAAGCACCTAGCACTTGGGAACTAGAGTAATTTCTAAGCAAGAACTATCCAGTTAATCAAAAGACATGCTTTCCCAACACAGCCAAGACAATGGGTGAGGAGGAAATTATTTTCTGAGTGCTTCTTTGTCATGTTGATTTATTCTTTAAAAAAAAGCCTCCATTATTTTTAAAAACTCATCTCTTATTTGAAATCATGAAGTCAAGTACAGATAAATAGTATGCAATATTTTAGAGACCTAAATCACCAATACCTGTGTGTCTCACTTAAAAGGAAAAAAAATAAAAAAACAATAATGAGACTATAAACAATAGTGGAAGGAAGGAAAGACCTAATACAGAAAATCCCATCCTGGCCTGGGTCAGCCACATCTACCCTTGTAAGTTTAACTTATGCTATCATTGCTATAACCTTAGCAACAAAGGAATCAGCAGTCTCTGTTTAGGTGATTGGAAGGTGAAAAATGGGTGGATCTGTTTTCAACCTCTCTGTTAATGCACAGGCCTCAGAAGTGTGCTGTTAGTGGGGATGTTTTGTTGCCTAGGTGACGGGTTGAACTGTGGTTAGTATTGACCCTCAGTGATGGAAATCAAGTGTCACGTGGGAGCTTGTCTTCACACTGTATCCACCAGGTGGGTCGATGGGTTGAGCTTGCTGAGATCTAGGTGTTGTTTTGGATATAGATGTGTTTGCTATGGAGCCAGAGTTATTGATGAATTGAGTCCAAACAGCGTGACTGACTATTATATGTTGAGAAGTGAAACTAAACCCATCTCCGAATTTACCACTCAACTGCCAAACACTACCTCTGAAGATAATTGTGTATGGGTGTGAAAAGGAAGGCAGGAGAAAACAGACCCTGACAGTATCGATAAAGGCTTCTCTTAGAAGACCCGAAAATGGATTTTCACTGAAGGGGGTGGGGAGACTCCTAGAAAATGCACAAGCTGATGCTACTAGCCATACTGTGCCTCCTCCTTTAGCTTATCTGTAAGGAGATGTTTTAAGAAAAAGAAAAAAAGAATTCACAAATTTTAAGATCCAGTCTACAGAAATACTCTTTCAGTTGTAAAACATTTTCCTCATTGAAAAACTATGTTTTTGTAATGAGAAAAAAAAAATTGAGACAGGTTTTTACCTTGCAAACAAACCAGCTACAAACTCACTATGTTCCTCTACCAGCTTCCTGCATGTTGGGATTACAACAGTGGAAACTGATTATCACTGATTATAATGTCATTCAAGGAGCCATTTCACACTGCAGTTTCTGTTAAAAAGAATTTTTTTAAATTATGCTGGCAAATTTGGGAACTTACAAGGGCATTCTTGTGGGGTCACACTGTTTTGAATCTTGAGGGCTCATCCTGCAAAAAACAAAATCCAAAATCTGAAGCCAAAAATTGACTTCTCCCTCTTTCCAGTCACCTAACGTGCTAGAGCAGACATATTTCTTCCTGTCCAGATCCTGACATTTCTGTTGTTGTTTGATTGTTTGCAGTTTTTGTTGTTACTCTCAGAATTTGTTAAAGTTGACTCAATATTTTATATTGATGGGACAACATATTACTTTTTTTAATATTATATTCCTCAAGAAATAGCAAATACTCTATCTTAAAGCCTAAATTCATAACCATTTCTCTTCCTTTTCAGATCACGGCACCAGTATACATTTTGAGAAGCATCATGAAGGATCCATTCAAGTTCCTATCCCTTGTGCTGTGTTTACTGTCTTCATCATCACTTCCTTAATTATAGCTCTCGTTGCCTTGAGTGGTGAGTCTATAGTTCACGAATTCTCTTATAGCCAGTAGCAGTAAGAATTCACATACAGCAGAAATGAATGGGTCTCAGCCTGATCTAGTTAATCAGGCCTTCTGATTGACTGAGAAACATCTCACACACCAGAAATGGTTAGTTTTATGATCATCATGAAATACAATCTATGCTCCCTGAATGATGGCTGCAGCAATTTTATAAACACAAAAAGTATCTGATTTATACATCCTGTGAAAGAGAGCATGTTTATATCTGAATAGACATTTAAGTATAAAAAAAATGTGGACTTTTCATTCATGTTGACAAGAAAAGGAGTATCTAACCTATAGATGGACCAAAAAGTGGCCAATAATTTTATCTTTTAGCTCACACCAACAGACTAGAAACTGAATTATTATAACAGCTAGATCTTCCAGAGCCCACTGGGTAAGGCTGTACCACCATGCATGCTAAGACACATCTATGTCTTTTAAAAATAAGAAATGTTACAATTTGAAGAAATACCCTAAACCATCCATCTTATTGTATTTTTAATTGAAAATAGTTCATATAGTATCTCATGATCACACTTTTCTTTCCTCCACTTCCTCCCAGACATCCTCGTGTACTTTATCCTATGCTTAAAATGAGTCCTTCATTCTTCTGATTCCTGTGTGGGGTTATTGAGATCTAGAACAAGTTTTGAATCTAGAACTTACAATATATGTCCCTCCTTCCCTTAGCCTAAATGTTATTTTTGAGATTTCCCTATTTTCCTGACACTTTCTGGTATAATGACCAAGAGAACACAGCCCTCTGCTCATGTCCCTTCCTGGGATGAGGGACCTTGGGCACCAGACAGATGACAGCCGAGGTCTGATTTCTTCTCCTAACTAAGAGCAGAGCATCTGCTAGACTAGGTTTACCTGTGAAGAGGGTTTGGTGTCTTCTCTTACTAAAACAAATGATCTTACTGTCCACAGTGGGCCAGTACAATTGCCCAGGCTTGTATCAGAATTTGGCATCATTGGACCACCGTGTTGCTTCCTGCCAGGACGAGTGGGTTGCATACCAGAGGAAATGCTACTTTTTCTCCACCGCAACCAGCAGCTGGGCCTTGGCCCAAAACTCTTGTTCTCGAGATGATGCTACACTCGCTGTTATTGATTCCGAAAAGGACATGGTAAGATTCACAACTGATTTCATCAAATGCTGCTGATTTTTGTTTTTATCCTGATGCTAAGTCAGGTTTGTAATGTAACTTCATTGTGCTTTAAGATATTTCTGAAGCGACATGCTGGAAGACAGGAACACTGGATTGGATTGAAAAATGAAGTTAATCAGACATGGAAATGGGCAAATGGCAAAGAATTTAACAGATGGTAAGTCACAAGAAATCTCCATCCCTTCTAGGCTGACAGTTTTTTTTTTTTAAAAAAAATCTTTCTTCTCTCATTTTTATTTCATTTTATTTTTACTCTCCTCTTTCATCTTTTTAAGTTCTGTTGGTGGTGGAGGATCAGTTCTTCATCACACAACATTGATCACTTCTCTTGTGTGTATTATGTTCCTTGGAATTATTAGAAGCTCCCTTTATTATTAAAAATCCCTCAAAAACTATTAATTTTTTCTTGGCAAACACTAGTGTGAGCAACAGTCTTAATAAGTTTGGGCGTGGTCCAGGAACACTTCTGAAGATGGTCAAAACAGTTGTTGGGAAAGAATTACCTATTTCACTTCCTTTCCAAGTTCAGGGACAAAGGACCATAATTTATGCCCAATTATAAGTGTCTGTGAATCTACAGAAAGCTCCCCATAAACAACAAAGGCACTCCTGTTACCCATCATTAAGTTATATTTAAAGTTTTGAGGGGCATTCTACAAATTTTGTGTTGATCTTTAACATCTGTAATCTCAGAATGAATAAATTCCTCACTTTCTTAACATTTGTATAATAACTGATACAATACCAGTATTAAAATCTGTACTTCTAAATTAGGCATGGTGGTGTGCACTTTTAGTCTCAGCACTCAGAAGTAAGAGGCAGGTGAATCTCTGTGAGCCTGAAGTCAGCCTACTCTAATAGTGAGACCCTCTCTTGAAAACAAAACAAAAAAAATATGTATTTTTGGCAAAGGGACTTTTAGTATGTGTTCCATGGTTGTATACCTACAGCTACAAAGGAATACAAGAAAACCACTTATGATCTAAATAAAACAGCAGTACTTGATGGAATTAGCTGTGATTGTTACCATACCCCAACCCCCTAAAACTGTGCTTCTTGAAGAATCTATGAAGTAAAAAATGATATTGAACTGCTCACCCACTAAAGTCAGAAAAGTAATGCCTTTAGCTCTATCTGCTTTCTCCTTCAAGATCCTCCTCCCCTGTTGTCTGTTGTCTCTAAATATTAAGCCCATGACTACTTGTTTGCAAGACTTGTGTTCTGTGCTTCCTACTCAAGGAACAAAGAAAAAAGGCAGAGGTCACCTCAACGTTTATTCTCATGTAACTGGCTGGAAATGAGGACTGGAAATAAATATGAGTGTCTTTATGGTTTGACAGGTTCAACCTGACGGGGTCTGAGAGGTGCGTGTCTCTAAACAGCACAGACATTGCTACTGAGGACTGTGAGAAGAACTTACACTGGGTCTGTAGCAAGCCCTCCAGATGACAAGGAAGCCTTTATCTATAGATGACTGTGCCTTGGATCCACAGGACGATTGTGTGACTGGATGCTACTCTATGGTCAAATTTTTCACAAAGACCTCACAGACCAACTTTCCGTCATCCTGAGACTCTTCCATTTGAGACTGTGGGACATTACGGAGAGACTCCAGGATCTGTATTGGAGTCTTCCTTGACCATGAGCTGAAAAAGTCACTCACTGACGAATAATTATATCAAAAAAATAAGAGGACAACTATGAAGCCTCATAGATGCACTTTATATTTTAAATCTAGAATGAATAAAATGACTAGCTTTAGAGTTACTATTTATTGCTGAGTGGCCGCGACAGCCAGTGCCTTCATGCAGTTGCACTATTTGAAAGGATTTGGGTGGTAGTAAAAGCTGAATGTAGGTATGGGAAAATTTGGCTGATTAATGATTTTTCTTAAACTCTGAAAGTATTCACAAGTAGACCAATGCTTAGGACACCAAGCTTTGCAGTAGTTTCCACTATTCACAGACCTTTGTCACATTATCTTCTCAACTGTCTTTTCCCAAAGTGTAAGGATGACCTTTTCTTTAACTTCCTCAGTGTAGGCAGCTCACTTTCAATGGTACGTATTTCTTTGTCTTTAAAAGTCTTCTCTGTAGTGGAGAGACAAAAGCACACCATATGAGGAATATTTGTAAAGCATATTTCAAAGTGCTGTAAACAAAGTGCAATATGTGTCATGGCAGATCTCTGTTAGAAGCTGCATCATGCGGATTGACCCTTGAATAATTCCAATCTTGTCGAATAACCTATTTGTGTCTTTCCCAGTCCGTAAGATCACATACAGTACTTTGTTCAACATCTTTCCTATGTGCAATAAAGTGTTTATGTATTTGTTTGTATTTTAAATCTCTGTATAATTTTAAGCCGTTTCTATGTATGTAAAAATAAAAGAATGGACACAGTGGTTTCTAGAAGTGCTCATTCAAACTGCATTCAAAATTATGTTGTGTTATAGCTTTGAACTCCTTCCAAAGTGGGATCTCTAAACCCATAGGTTACTGCAGCTCACAGACCTCACCAGAGCTTCTTTATGGAATGGGCAATGGTTAATACAAAGTCTCCAAACTGGTCAGAATGTAGAGAACAGACAGCTGTGGAGTGCTCAGTCACAACTAAACACTCTCCCCAGAAAGGTTCAGGCAACCTCATGGAATGGGGGAAGAAATATTGTAAGAGCCAGAGGGCAAGGAGGAGTGAGGCAAAATAGTGTTTGAGGGTTATGAGAGGACCACTGTACACATAAACTCAGAGCAGCTGTGCTTCCCTGCACAAGACCAAACCTACCAACATCCCAACAGGATGGAAGAAGGGAGTCATCTCTCCTAGCTGAGGAGCTATTGACAGTTGACGGCTGCTATGGAATAAAGCAGGTGGTCTCCCCACTTGAATGTTCTATCATGAATAACCTCAGTCTGATCCTGAGTCATGCTGAAAAACAGTCTTGTGATTTGCATGGTGTGGATGTGTAAGTGGAAAGGTCACTCTTGAGAACCACAGGATGAGAGTCAGCTGACCTAAGTCTCTTTTCTGCCATCCCCTGGCTAGCTAGCTATTTTATAGAGATCGAGCTGAAACCAATCAGAAACTTAGTTGACATAAACAACCTTAAAACAGGACCAAGGTCACAGTAGTCAGTTGATATATTGAATGCTAAAAATCTTGCATGTGATACCAGGTGGTGGTGGCACATGCCTTTAATCCCAGCACTCGGGAGGCAGAGGCAGATAAATCTCTGTGAGTTTGAGGCCAGCTTGTTCTACGAGAGATTGTTCCAGGATAGCTAAGACTGTTACACAGAGAAACCCTGTCTCAAAAGAAAAAAATCTTACACATGAAGCACTATATCAACAAATTTCAGTATTGTATAAAGTATCATTTATTTTAAGCTTGTGTACTTCTACATAGCATGCTTGTTTGTTTTCTAAAAATTTTTTAAAGATTCATTTATCAAACACGTAGTACTAAGGTTAAAATATCCAACAACTGATGTTCACTTACATGTATGTGTTTGTGACTAGTCTTGTTACATCTTGTTATCCTGTGTTCAGTTGATATCACTGGGTTTCTGCTCTTTTCTAAAGGGAGACTGAGGAGCAGTTGATGTAGGAGATAGGGAACGTGTGTGTGTGTGTGTGTGTGTGTGTGTGTGTGTGTGTGTGTGTGTGTGTGTGTCAGGGGAGCTGGGAGGAATGGAGGGAGGAGAGGTTGTGGTCAAGATGTAATATATGAAAGAGGAATAGATAAAAAGAAAAAAATCCAACAAATGCAACATTAAAGTGTGTAGAGTTTTTATCTACTTTGTGAAACAGGCAATAAAATGAACAATTATTGTGCGATTATGGCTGTGACAGCAATGACATAAGATGCCATTGGAACCTCTTTGAAGTACAGAACTATTTTCTATGACAGTCAAATTTTACAAGAAATTTACAAGCTACACTCAGTTTAGGTGATTATGGTAACATGTGCTGAAGACCTCCATCAATGTTCTGTGTCTTATTTTGATTTTTCCGGAATAATTTTAGCTTTTTTCTTCCTCAAAGGGAAACACACCACCTGCTTACTCCACATAACTGTAGAATAAATGGTAGACATTAACTGTTCTTTAAGGAAAAGAAAAGTATCATTGAAATGTTCATATTTAGTAATTCTAACCTTTTAAAATATCGCCTCTATGAGGTGCCACCATGGCTGAAATCTCTTGCTGAGTTAGTCTGACCACCTGAGTTCATTTGCAAGAACCCAAGAGGAAGGATAGAACTAACTCCTGAGAATGCCCTCTGATCTCCACAGGTTAAAAAAGAGTCTTCTGCAATATCATAATGATGTTTTATAAACTGATCCTCAAATTACATTATCCTAAGAAGATTTGAAATGCAAATTTGTAACTGAAATTAAAATGAATATGAATCTCTAGGGGGATTTTGTTGAAAATGTAGCCAGAAGAACAGATAGAGGTGGCATGATTTAGCTTAGTTTAATTTTTGGAAGCCATTTATCAAAAAGCCATTGAATGATTGATATCCTTTCTGTGATATGACTACTTTGGAGAGAAAAAGAGAAAATTAAGAAAATAATCTTTGATGCGCAAGGTCAATTTCTAGTAAAAATCAGAAACCACACACTTGATCAAAACTAATGATTCAGTTAAATGAACATGATTCTGAAGCATGAAGAAAGGCCACCCAACATTAAAATATGAATATGAGGACTGGCAAGATGCTCCATGCATCATGACAAGTGTGTGAACACATATAGCATACACAGCATAATAAATGAACAAAACATTCTATAAGATGATAATGAGGAACATCTGTATATATGAAAGATTGGGCCTCCTGGTCAACATTACATATGCTAAATATCTTTATATTTTTATATGCCAAGGAAGAGACAAAATGCCACAACTTCCCCCTAAATAATAGTTTCCTGTTTCTTTATGACTTCAAATGTTGCCAAATCCTAGAAAAATCTTTAATTTAAATCAGCACAAATATAGATTCCAAATTTGAATAATTCTGTTATTTAAAGCACAGATTTACTTCCCAGAGGCAAATCACAAATATTAAAAATAAGTTTGCTTTCAGAGCACATCGGAGGCTCAGGTGGCTTAACACCCATGGTTCATGAGACTGCAGTGCTCTCTAGTGGTCACAGGGAACCACTGCATGTTTATTTTAAGTGGCTTTCTACGTGAAACACGATTTGTTGGCTACAGATGTGGCTCGGCTAGTGAGGGTGACTGTTGCCAAGCCTAATGATCTGAGTTCAATGCCCAGGCCCACTTAGTGTAGGAAACACTTCTGTGGGAGCACATTCTGCTCCTTCAGCTAATAGCCTTTAAGATATCAGCCCACTTGGGTGTGGTCTCATATAGTTTAAGAAGCAGTGGGAGCTGGGCGGTGGTGGCGCACTCCTGTAATCCCAGCACTCGGGAGGCAGAGGCAGGCGGATCTCTGTGAGTTCGAGACCAGCCTGGTCTACAAGAGCTAGTGCCAGGACAGGCTCCAAAGCTACAGAGAAACCCTGTTTCGAAAAACTTAAAAAAAAAAAACACAAAAAAAAAAACAAAAAACAAACAAACAAATAAAAAGCAGTGAGAACTGTGTGCCTTCTCTCTTGCTTCTGGCTCCTGTTCCGGCTGCTAGACTCTGTTTCCTGCTTGTTCTCAGAGGACTGTTGAATAGAACAGTAATCTGTAAGTTTTCTTCTTAAATAAATAACCCCTTTATTATCAATAATTCTGAACTGGTGTGGGATTGTTTTACGGCATCATCTGGCACCCAACATTTGGTTTTAGACCCCCCCCCCCGGCTCTGCTGCTCCCTGCCAGCTTGGAGTGTGCATGATTTGGCATGAACCCTCCCTCAGAAGGCCACAGCCTGTGCGTGGAGCACATGCAATATAGAATTGTGCACAGCTGCCCTTTCTTGCTATGAATCAGCCACAGTTTTTTATATTTTCTCTTTACACACCCCAGATTGGCATCAAGTCCCCACGCACCCTACTGTTTGCCTCCCACCAGGGTGCACCACAGACATTTGGGTGAGATGTGGGCTTCCCTGGTATGAACCTGTTGGGACTAATTGAGCCCTGGCCTTCAGCTGCTCTTCCCTGCTAGAACCTTCTAATTGAAGTTACTAGAAGCTGTGCCTAGCTTAGAGGATCAGAGAATGGGATTTTCACCTGTTGGCCATTGACTGCAGTGTATTTAAGCCTACATGGTGTGTCTGTCTCTGTGTGTGTCTGTCCGTCTCTGTGCCTGTATTCTCAACCTCCAGCCCCCTTTCCTGAAGCTCGCGAACTGGGTTCTAGCACTTAGAGCGCACACAGGGGCCACGGTGCGCTGCAATTGGAGGTCCCTCCGAGATATCGGGAACTAGGGAACGCTGAGAGGTCGCCCTCAGAATGTGAGGGTGGATTGGTGTATGTGTTAATCCTGATGTCCTTCACTTGGTTTCAGTTCCAAGCCATGCAGGCAGCAAGTGGAAGTCCAACCAAGAAAGAGGGGTAAGTGGACAGGGTTGTCCCCAGCCGGAGGGGATGTATTGAGGAATTAAGATGGCACACCCTCTGAAACAGGAGGTGGGAGGTTGAATTGATGGCCTTCAAAAGATAGAATGTGTACAGCTCAAAAAGATAAATGTGTACAGATGTATGACATGTTGATTGTCTTGTCTTTTGTGTTCTGGACAGGAGAAAGACATTTGATTCTAGGAACTGCTAAGAAAGGTATTTTGACTTTAAAAAATGGGCCTAAGGATTTGATGTTTTGGAAAAGAGGTTCTGCTTTTGTCTCCAAAGATGAGAACCTGAGGATTTATTCGAGATTCTTGTGGTTTGAATCACCTAGACCTCCTGAAATGTTGCAGTAAATACCCCCAAGAATGCAGCGTCCTCGCTCAGCAGGAGGTAGCCAGACAGATTGACAACGCCCAAATTCCCTAAAAGATTGTTTAAGTGGGGCCCCTTCAGTGGTTCCAGAGCAGCAAGCCTGCTTTCCTGAGTTCTGCTCCACTCTATGCACCAGTTTGGACCCAGAACGAATGAATGCAGCTGGGGCTAGAAGGCAGCTGGAGCAGAGCTTTGCTAGGTGGCTGTGGTGGAAGGCACATTGCCTCAGCCCAGTCCGTACCCAGCCTGGCGGATGCCATAGCAGTGCCAGGAGTATCAGCAAATGCAACAACAGGTGCTGGAGCTGAGACAAGCTGGAGCACAGACCCCACTGGGCTGCCTGAGAACACAGCAGCGGGGCAAGGAGAAGGCAGTGGCAGTTCCAGGCTCTGCATACCTAAGAGTCTGCGGCAGAGCAAAACTGTGGCCTGAGCAACTTCTGGGGATTACCACTCCAGTGCTGCCTTGTTGGTTTGGATACCAGCCATCATACCACTGCCAATTAATACAACATATGGTAACTAAGCAAGTCCTTCTGAGCCTGTTGGACAGTAACTTGAACTTACTCCAGCTTTGTTTGCAAATACTGCACAAACTATGAAGACTCCTCCATAGACGGGCAACTTCTACAGAAGAGGGCCTGCCTAAGACAGGGAAGGGGCCTCCCAAACATGGGTAAGTGTTTACTCTTCTGTGATGACCTAAGACAGGAGTATCTTCTGTTTTATAAAAAATTTAGGGGGGAGATGTTGGGACTAATGAGTCCTGGCCTTCAGCTGCTCTTTCCTATCTAGAGCCTTCTAATTGAAGTTACTAGAAGCTGTGCCTAGCCTAGAGGATCAGAGGATGAGATTTTCACCTGTTGGCCATTGACTGTAGGGTATTTAAGCCTCCATGGTACTATTAAAGAGGGGGCTTTTTTGTACCAGTGTTTGAAGGTCTGTGTGTTGGTCTGTCTATGAGTGTGTATTCTTAACCTCCAGCCCCTTGTCCGAAGCTCTTGAACTGGGTTCTAGAGCTTAGAGCGCAGACAGGGGCCGTGGTGCATGGCATGAGCCAGCTGTTCTGCTTCTTTCTAATGATTTGTTTGCATTTGCCTAGTCCATTGCTCTAGAGACATCTGCTGAGCACAGTCTGTGATTTATCTTTCAGAATTTTCCTCTAAAATCAGATTTCAGTTCAACCACAGGTGAATTCATGTGCACCTCTATGCCCTCTGGCTTAGTTTTGCAGGTAGCAAGCGACACCTATGAGCAGGTTATGCTTATTGCACACAATTCAGCTAATTGAACCACAGGTAAGATTTAATATCCTAAATAGAGATCATAAATTGCTAATTTAAAGGGGCAATATGTCAATCTAACCATCCAAGGTTTCAATAGCCTCTTTATTTACACCATGTGTAAGTTCTTACAAGACTTATATGATGCCCTCTTTACATCACTATTTTTGTTTCTGGGGAATAGTCTTTTACTCAATATTTTTTTCATAAAAATATGGTTTGACAATAGGATTAGGAATAAGGCATTTTTAGAAATGGCAGTCTTTTCAGACTGAAACTACACTTCTCAGGAAAGATGTTGGAAATCTGAAGAAGGATACGACTAACTAACACAGCTCAGTCAACTGAGAAACTTTTGGAAATGGTACAGACTAATAGTAATTTATTTAAAAAAGATTCAGTACTCTAGAGAAGGAAACAGCCGATTGGGCACATAAAACTCAATGACAGTGTGTGCTAGAATATCATTTGAGAGAATTTCCACTGCTGAGTGTATTAATCAGACTCTGTCAAAGGGGTATAACAGATTGATTGATAGAATATCTCTCCAGAAAGGTAATATGCATGCTATAAGGATTATGTCCAAGGATGAGACATTATCTCTACTGGACAGACTTCATACCTTGGAATCCTCAATAAGGACATTAGAGAAGAACACTGGACAGGAGATCCAGGTATTACAAAAGGCAATGGTAAACAGATTTGAAAAGATTGAGGAACTTATCGAATTTGATGACCAGGAACAAAAAATAAAAAGGCAAAATTTAACCTCATTGGTACATAAAAATCTCCAGGATAGCTTCCCCAGAGTTCTGTCTGCCTTTCCAGTAAAAACATCAGAAAAAGTATCTGGCTCCAAGTACCCTAAGGTTTTCAAGGAATATACATGGGAGCCCATACATATGACTGATCTAAAAGAAATTAAACAAGAAATTGTAGCTTACAGACTACATTCATTCTTTGTTAGGGAAATGGTCAAAACATGGGCTTTCAGTAGCAAAGCAATGCCTCAAGATTGGGCTCAGTCAATCTCAGCAGTCCTTGAAAGTGGATCACAATTGCTTTGGAGGTGCTTTTTTTAAAGAGGAAGTAAGAATTTTCGAGCAACAAGAAAAAGCAAAAGGACTTGAGCTTTCCCTAAATCAAATTCTAGGTGAGAGACTTTACTCTGATCCTCAGGATCAAGTTCTTTATTATGACCACACCTTGTTCCTATGTACCACAGCAGCTTTAAAGGCTTAGGACAGGGTTCAGGAGCTAGTAAAGAGAGATGAATCATATCTTAGGGTTAAACAGGGTCAGAGAGAACCTTTTAGTGACTTTTTGCAAAGACTAACTAGGGCTATACAAATAGGGGTAATTCACTCAGATGCTAGACGTATAATTATTGAATTTTTGGCTTATGAGAATTCCAACATTGAGTGCAAATAGATCCTTAGGCCTTTAAAGGTCAGATCAGCACTACTGGATGAATGGGTCTTGAATTACAATGAATGTCGAGACACTTGACTATGGTACTGAAGTGTGGATAGGAGAAGCAATTTCCAATGGTAAGAGAAGACATGAGAATACAAAATGTTTTAATTGTGGTAGAATTGGACATCTGAAAAGGGATTGTAAATAATGGATTCCTAGGAATAATGCCTCCTCTGGTAATGGCAGAAATAGAAGGACTCAGCCTCCAGGTATATGTAGGAAGTGTGGCAAAGGTCGACACTGCACCAATGAATGGAGGTCAATGACAGATAGACAAGGCAACTTGATACCATCAGGAAATGCTTTGGGAAGCCTCTTGCAGGCCCTCATGATGAATGTGGTCCAGTCATTCCCAGTTACTGTGGAGAACGTGTCTTGCCAGGAAAATTAAAAAAATTCAGTGCTTGCTCTAAAATGCAATACTACTCTGAATGATAGGTTAATGGTGGAGGATGAGTCAAAAACTCCAGTAGGACAGAGGAAATGTATATTTTGTCAGACTTCTATAAATGACCAAAGACCAAAGCTAAGAGTTTGTATAAATGGCATTTTTATTGAAGGCTTAATAGACATGGGTATGGATGTAAGTATCATTACTCCAGAATCTTGGCATCCGAATTGGCCTCTTCAAGAGGTAGATATTCAGTTCCTGGGAATTGGAACCCTATATTGGGTTAAAAAAAAAGCACGAGATGGGTTAAATGCAAAGGGCCAAAAGGGTAAATAGGAAGACTAAGGCCATATATAGCCAAGATTTCAGTGAATATATGGGGTTGTGACCTATTCCAGCAATGGAATACCCAGATTAAAATTCCTGAAGCCCCAAAAACTTATGTTTCTGAGGAAAATATTAGAAGATATTACAGATGACAGGCACCAGCCATTTGGGCTGTACAAGCGTTTTGTTAAAAGTAACATTCAGGGTTTCTGTCTCATATTGGAAGCCACCTGGTATGGGACAGAAGGAAAACCTTAGGAAAAAATTTACCTTCTCCTTACCTATTTTGTCTATATTATATTCTTCATTGTATGTATGTTTATATGAATGATATTTATGTTTTCCATGATGAACAACAGATTTTCCTACAGAACCTTTTCCTGCTGTAATCTTTGAGGTTTACAGGAAGAAGATGGGGCACCACAGCAACACTCCAACTAGTTGTGATGACATCATGATGTAGACAGCTCTATTATAAGTACCAGCTGCTGAAATGGTGCACTTTCTCATATTCTGGACAGAACTCCAAATGAAAACTTTGAAAAAAAAACCTATTGAGTGCTCCGAAATTGTTTGTAACTATACTAGACAGTAATTTTGTAACTTAATCATCACTTAATTTTTGCAAGATCCCTTAAGAGAACATTACCCCCATGATAGTGGGAAGTAATTCTAGTAGATGATGCCCCCATCCCAAAGAAGTTTGTCCATAGGGTTGGGAACACTGTTTTGGGGTTGTTGATTATTACTTGTACTAGAGAGAGGGTTGGGGTGAAAACTATGTTTGTTCAAAAAAAAAGGAGGATAGTAATAGTGGGTAATAGAGTGAATACTTGTGAGATATTATTTATGGGTAATTTACATTGATATAGCTTTTGTATATTGATATAAGTTCAAATCATATTTGTTACTTTTGTTTACATTATTTGTATGTATATATATATATATATATATATACACACACACACACACAAAGTTATTTTGTCAGATTGTACATATGCATGTTTCTACCTTGGTTTAGGACATTTTGTATATTGATACAACTTTTAGGGTATATTTTCATATTGTATTATTTGTTACTTTTACTTCTGATCAAGATACAGGTATTAATTATTATAGGTCAATAGTTGTTTATGTCTGTTGTACATTAATTAGGTTCTTTAGATACATAGAGATTGTATTCTGTCTAGATAGGTGTTCTTCAGGATCTGTGGAACATGGCATTTAAATAATTTAGGGTTCTGTTGATATGAAACATGATTGCTTCTGACAGCACTAATCTATTCCTGAGGAAATGTTGAGCACTGAAGACATTCCACTTGGAGCTTGTTTTCTTGTTGGCAAAACTGACCTTTGGGCAAGGAATTGACAATGCCTCAACCACTGACAAATTACATAGTATCCGGAAATGAATAAGCAGGACTGTCAAATCTTGCCAAGACAGGGTAAAATGGTTTTGAAATTTTTTCTGCCTCTGAAAATAGGCTGTCAGTTACACTAGGCCTTAGCCAGAGTTGGTTGCTTTAACGTTGCAAAATGAGACTTTGGGTGATTACTCAGCTAAATGTCTCTATCATATAGTGCTCGCTTTGGAAGCTACTTGATTGTACTTCCAGCCGCTCAAGTAATATTATCTCCTTTCTCAGGCCTTTGATGGGGTTGAAGATTAGATAGTCATACTTACTGTACCCTTATGATCTAGCCAAGCCATTTCTTATACAAGACTTAAGACTCCATAGGATAGAATGTTTATTAAAACATTTAGTATATGTTCCTTGCTTAATATTGTTTATGTTGGTTGTGATTCTAATTATAGTTCCTAGTGTATATAGTTTTGTATTGTGTTTGAAACTCTCTTATTTAAACAAAAAGGGAAGGTGCTGTGGGAGCATATTCTGCTCCTTCAGCCAATAGCCTTTAAGATACTAGCCTACTTGGGCGTAATCTCTTATAGTTTAAAAAGCAGCAGGAATCATGTGCCCACTTTCTTGCTTCCAGCTCCTGTTTTGGCTGCTAGACTCTGTTTCCTGTTTGCACTCAGATGACTGTTGTATAGAACAGAGATCTGTAAGTTTTCCCCTTAAATAAATAACCCTTTTATTATCAATAATTCTGAATTGGTATGGGATTGTTTTACAGCATCAAAACACTACCTGGAAATAAAGGCCATTCAGTGGAAGGAGAGAATCAATCCCTGAAAATTGTCTTCTAACAACCACACATGTCCTCCAAGTGCTTACATACTCATATACACAAAATAAAGTTGAAAATTTATTGGAAAGGATGAGTGACTGAGTAATAATAACATATGTATGTTTCATAAATGCTAAGGGGATAAATTTTAATGCTTTCACATCAAGAGGAAAATATTTGAAGTGATGGTTGTGTTCATTAGCTTTATTTAGTCATTGCACATTGTACAGCATAAGACATTATATGTACATCATACACATATGTGAAAATATCTATCTGCTGTTGATTGCTTTTTTTATACTTTTGACTCTTTGCTCTTTTGGAAGGCTCACCAGCTTCCAAATAAATAATACACGGAGTCTTATTCTTACTTAAGAATGCCTGGCCTTAGCTTGACTTGTTCTTGCTAGCTTTTCTTAACTTTATTTAATCTTTTAAACATCTATCTTTTATATCTGGGTTTTTACTTTTCTCTGTTTCTATATACTTTTACTTCTTATTCTGTGGCTTACTGTATAGTTCTGTTAAGATCAGATGAGCATCAAGTGTTTTCCCTCTTGGTTTCTTTCAGCCTCTCACTCTGTTCTTGCTAGTGTTTCTCTGCTCTGATTTGATAGCAATATTTTCAGATGTGTTTTCCAGTTCAGAAATGACTTTGTTCTCTTGTCTACTTCGCTAACTCATCTGCAGAAGGGTTTGTTTTGTCTGCTGAGTTTAGTTGAGGCAAGTTCTTACTATGTAGCCCAGCACTGTCTCTAATTATATGATTGCTATTATTATTATATAATTTTTCTAAGCTTGCCCTCAAACTTACAATTGCCCTGCCTCAGTCTCCCGAATGTTTGATCAGTGTCCAGTTGTTATAGGAATATTTTAAGATGTGTTACACTTGTTTCTGCTGTGGAACATTTGTTTAATGATGCAGAGATGTGTTGCATTCTTTTGTGTTACATTTGTTTTACTCTGTGAAACTGTGTTACTTTGCCTGTCTAAAATATCTGATGGTCTAATAAAGAGTTGAATGGCCAATAGTGAGGTAGGAGAAAGGATAGGTAGGGCTGGCAGGCAGAGAGAATAAATAGCAAAAGAGAAAAAGAACAAGGAGAGGAGAGCACTAGGAACCAGTCAAGCAGCCACACAGCCAGCCACAGAGTAGGAATGAGAGGAAGATATACAGAAGTAAGAGAAAGGTAAAATCCAGAGTCAAAGGGTAGACAGGATAATTAGACAGAAAAACTGATTAGAAATAAGTTAAGCTAAGGCCGGACATTCATAAGAAATAATAAGACTCTGCATTTATTTGGGAGCTGGGTGGTGGGTCCCCAAAGACCAAAAAATAAAGAGTAAAAAAAAGATCAGGTAATTCCCAAAGTCTTATTATGTCCTTTCATCAAATGTACAAGTCACCCAAGCAAATTTCTGCATGTTTGTTTGTAAAAGGGAGAGAAATGACTGTAAATTTTTCCAGTTTAAAAATACCTTTCCTCAATAGACTCAGCTTAACCAGAAGGGTTCATGGTGTAAGATCTGTTGAAGCTTAAAATCTTAGAGGCCTCTGCTGTGTCACAAGATTTTTCCTGGGGTGATGGGGGAGAGTCTTCTGTTTTGTGTTAATTTCATTGGTTAAATAAAGAGACTGCCTTGGCCCTTTAATAGGACACAAAATTAGGTAGGCGGAGTAAACAGAACAGAATGCTGGGAGAAAGAAGCTGAGTCAGTGAGTCGCCATGATTCTCCCACTCCAGACAGACACAGGTTAAGATCTTCCCTGGTAAGCCACCTTGTGGGCTACACAGATTATTAGAAATGGGTTAGATCAATATGTAAGAGCTAGCTAATAAGAAGCTGGAACTAACGGGCCAGGCAGTGTTTAAAAGAATACAGTTTCCGTGTAATTATTTTGGGGCATAAGCTTGCCATGTGGGCAGCCGAGTGCCAGGAACGTAGCCTGCTACTCCTTATTATAACACTGGGGAGACACAGCAACACATTTACTTTGCCCAGGCAGGGAATCCACGACAACCCAAAGCACGGATACCATCAAACTCTGACTTGGTGAACCACTGAGTTGTATTGGGATTACTTATGGGAGTATGGGTGAGGGGTTACTTACAAGAATGACTCAAAGCCCACCCTGGCATGGGCAACAGCTCACAAAGCTGGGGACACTGCACAGCCTACAGTCAGCTCGCTGACTGGAGAGTGCTGGTCTGGTCTGAATCTTCTTTGTAGTTTTACTCCTCTGAGATTCGTCATTGCAGCTCAGCTTGTCTGAGTCTTCTTGCCAGGCCAGCTTTTCTGGGTATCTGTCTTCTTTGTAGGTCAGCTTCCTTCTGTCTCAGGGGAGCTCTCGATTTTTATTGCTTACTGTGTCAGGGAGGGGCTTAGGGAATCTGGAGAGTTTAGTTTCAGTCCTGGAGGTAACTGCTTCACAGCAACCTCCTGAGGACTTTACCAAAGCCCAATACAAATAGGAAATTGGAAACACAGAGGGAAAGAACCAAATTGGAAACACAGAGGGAAAGAACCAGAGTCCTTCCAAATACATTGTTAGGCTAGAGGATCTCCGTTTCCCAGGAAGATGCCAGAACTTCCATAGCTACATAAAATCTGATTATGGCAGAAGATCAACATGGTCTAAAGTAGGGCCCGGTACTTCAAAGATAACTGCTAGACTAGACACTGAGGGTACAGACATCAGACTGTCCACTAATGAAATTTCTTCTGAGAGGCAGAAATGAGGGGCAGGTACAAGGTGACAGAGAGGAAAAGTCCAGAGGCTCACAATTCCTCCTTCTCTGAACTTTTACAATACAACTTAAAATGGTTTCGTGCCTGTGCTGAGCTTCCTGCAGACTTTGCGGAAATTTCTAGGGGTTGTGTCTAAATTGCCTTTACTCCTGTGTGTCCTATAATAAAACCAGGTAGTACATACTCTTCCCAGCAGATGGAGCCACTAAACACTTTCGAATATTTCCTTTCTTAAAATGTACACGTCATCCACGTAAATGATCAAAAGTACATAAAGAGGGGAGCAGACTGTGTAAGTGCAAAAGGAAGTTTAGGCATTTCTCATATTAACAGTTTTCTGGTCACTGAGAGCAACTGCTAGCATTGCTGGACAAGCATCAACTGCTACATTCTATCTGATACAGCATCAACTGCTACATTCTATCTGCTACAGCCGAGGAAGGGGGAGGGATGGTATGGAATGAGAAGACATCACACAAGCAGCTTAGGAAACAAAACGAATTTTAAAGTGTTTTTTCATTTTGTATTTTATTGCCAGGTGTGGTGTTGCACCCCATTAATCCCATAACTTGGGAATTTTTGAATTCACAGACAGCCCTCTGTGAATTCAAAGGTAGCCTGCAAGTTCCACGGCACATAGAGATAGAATGTGTTTCAAGACAAATCTATCTTTTTTGTTTTTTTTTTTTTTTTTTTTTTTTTTTTTTTTTTTTTTTTTTTGGAAGGGTGGATTTTGTTTTGCAGTGCTGATTGTGGAACCTGGGACCTCATACATGCCAGGGAAGCACTTACCTTTGAGCTGTATCCCTGACTCAAATACTTTACTTTTTATTTGTTTTTCAAATTTTCATCCCAGCAGAAGCAAACTTGTAGAAAAGTAGAGCATCCAAGCATGAGCCAACTTGTCTTTGGGGCTTAGAAATAATAAGGGAAATGTGAAACAAAACTGGGAGCAGGATGTGGGGGGGTTAAGTGTTCAGGTCTCTGTACCTAGGCAAGCTGTGCTGAAAAAAAACTGAAAACTGGGACAAATCTTCCAAATACTACTGGAAACAGTAAAGAGGATTTTATCAAAAGGAGCCAATGTGCTAGCTCCAAGATTTTGCAGTGAGGCAGAGAGTGCATAACAAGAATAGCTGGAGATTTATGATCAAGGAGTGGGTCAGGATCTGTTAACAGAAATTAGAAAGAAGGAAACGTCAAGGAAAAGGGATATATGGTAAGTTTGATCTTCTAGGGTTATTTTCAAAGGTGACCCATATCTCAGGTTTTTAGATACCAAGAGCAGAAATTTTCACTAAGTCGATTTACCGAGATACTTTTTCAGATGAAATTCTACAAGGACAAAGAAGGGACCCCAAGGTCAGGTCCAGGCAGGAAAGATTTAGAGCTTTGACCAAAGTGTTAGTCAAAGGACAGAGTCCACTAGTTCTTGTCTTTGAAGAATAAAAAAGGGATCCCAATACTAAAAATCATAATATAATAAACTTATTGCCTAGTTCTCCCTACCTAGAAATTCATCATATTGTCATCTTCTAAATATACTTAAAAACTGTCAAACTGACACCTGGAGAATTAGACTGCTAAAATAAGAAGAGTGGTAGCAGGATCTAGATAATCTTAGCTATTTTCACCCAGGGATGGAGAAAACAGAAAAGTAAATAAATATGCACACACAGAGATAGAGGCACCTCAAAGCCCACATGGCTACACTGAAGACATTTATGAGAAAGGATTAGCCTATTGTCCTACAGAGCTGAGTGAGAATCATTACTTCAAGTTCTGTGAACCATGACCACTCCCAACTCTTCTGACACCAAACATGGGAAACATTTTACACTGATGTTTTCAAATTCAGAACCATCACCTAATGATTTGGTATGATTCTGATGCAAATGTCCCAGACAACTATGGCTTCTTCTGACCAACAAACTACACAGGTTCCCATAGCTCCTTCCTTACATTCTTGCGTTTGCTATGGCAACTCATTTTTTACTAGGTTGTTTACTACAAAGGGTAGCAAAAGAATACAACTGAAGAGGTAAGGAGGTCTGTAAAGATTCCAAACCTGGGGAATTCCATCTCCATGGGAGATGAGAACCTCTGCTCCTGCCTTGTGTTGCATTCACCATTTAGAAGTATAAAGGGTTTAACTTGTTCTGGTGTTGGAGACTGAACTCAGAAAGAATCTCACATTTGCCAGGCAAGGACTCTAACCACTGAACTACATCCTCACTGCACTTAAAAGTTTTTCTTGAATTAAAGGTCTATTACATGTCCATAGTTGATTAAATCGTTGGCCCTTGGTGACGGGTACAATCTCCAACTCTTCTTCCCTTCCTAGAGTTTAAGAGTACAATTATACTGTTGGTTCCTTTGGACAGCAGCATCCATCCTAGAGTCCACGGGGCCACTAAAGTCACACTCAGGCTCAGGGCTGGCTTACATGAGATTGATAGAAACAGCAAAAGATGTTTTTCTCCTACTGTTTAGGAAATTCCAATGACTTTCAATGTTCTCATGCCAGGAACCACAGAGACAAAATACTTTTTTTTAAAAAAAAAAAAGTTGCTTCTTTCAATACTTAGCAATTAAATGATTAAAAAGTTCTAAGAGCTTTAGATGAGCCACTGAGGATATGAGGATGGAGATGAAACAAACCTACTTTTTAGCATTTCACAATATCCTGGATAGCTTTTACACATGAATCTCTCACAACACAGGTCATAATACAGAAATGTAGGATGGGTATGGATTTAATGATATATCTAATATCATGGTGGCCAGGAAACAGAGACAGGGAAAGAATGGGGATCACAACATTCCCTTTAAAGGGCACCTCTGATATGGGATTCCTTTCTGTATGCTGTATTCATAAATGAATAAAGAAACTGTCTTGGGCCTGGGCAGGGAGGAAATAGAGGTAGGCGGGGAAAACTAAACTGAATGCTGGGAGACAGAAGGGGAGTTAGTGAAAAGCCTTGGAGCCACAGCTAGAGACGGACATGCTGAAACTTTGCCAGTACGCCAATACACACATTAATGCAGATGGGTTAAAAACAAGATGTAAGAGTTAGCCAATAAGAAGCCAGAGCTGATGGGCCAAGCAGTGATTTAATTAATACAGTTTCTGTGTGATTATTTCAGGGCTAAGCAGCTGGGAACTAACTAGCAGCCCTATTACTATGCACTTCTCCCCAGTGGTCTACTTTCCTTCTATTAGCCTCTATTTCCTAAAGCAGCAGTTCTCAACCTTCCTAATCCTGTGGTCCTTTAATACAGTTCCTCTCGTTATTTTGATCCCAATCATGAGATTATTTTGTTGCTATGTCATAACTGCAAGTTTGCTAGTGTTATGAATCACAATGTAAATACTACCTGATATTTGACCCCCCAAAGAGGGGTCCAGACACATGGGTTGAGAACCACTGTCCTAAAAAGTTTCTTAACTTCCCCTGAATCACCAAAGGATGACTGGACTTTGGTCTTACCTTCTTCTGGTTGTTACATGGAGAACTTGTTTAACCTGAAGTGAATATGATATTAGCTATTTTGTGGAAAAATACCAAGTGTGGGTACCAAGCTGTTCAGACTTGTTATAAAGAAAGAAAGAATGTCACCTGGAGAGATGGTTCAGCAGTTAAGAGTGCTTGTTGTTTCTACAGAGAACCTGGGTTTGGCTACCAACACCTACGTGATAGTGCACAGCCATCTATAACTCCAATTCCAAGGGATCTGACCTTCTTTTTGGCCTCCAAGGTCGCCGGGTTTAGATGTGGTACACAATATACATATAAGCAAAAATCTCATACAAACAAAATAAAATAAATCTT
>NW_004949144.1:2220622-2222902 GCF_000317375.1 Microtus ochrogaster
TGGCCTGAGTCTGAAAAAGCATGGGATAAAACCGGACTTGCTGAACATAGCGGACAATGAGGGCTACAGAGAACTCAAGAACAAGGGCAATGGGTTTTTGATCCTACTTTTTTTAAATTTTAAATAAAGGTAGGTATTTTTCATGTGTTTTGTCTATATCATCGAGATGGTTGTTTGATCTTTTATCATTTTATTTTTCATTCTGTTAATGTGTTGTATCATTGGTTAGATCCCATTTTGTCAAGCCTAATTTATATCTCAGGCATAAATTTTACCTCATTATGATGCCTAGTCATTTTAACATGTTATTGAATTTGTCTTACTGGTGTTCAGTAGAGGGTTTATATACCTATGTTTACCTATTTTAATATTAGAGTTGTGAGGCAGAGGATCCATAGAGCTCGCTGGCAAGGCAATTGAGGCAAATGGGTAAGCCTCAGCTTCAGTGACAGAGCCTCAGAAAACAAGTCGTCTTTTGTTGTAAAAATGAAAGCCAGGTTGGCCTGATTACTGTAATCCTAGTGCTAGGGAAGTGGAAACAAGAGGATTGCTGCAAGATGAAGGCCAACTTGAGCTCCATAGTGAGTTCCAGATCAATCTGGGCTAAGGTTAGATCCTGTTTCAAAGAGTAAGACATAAAGAAGTTTATAATGATGTAGCTCCTTCATGGAGCATTGTGGGTTTAGTAGCAGCGAGTCCCCCCACAACTACTACTTTCTTGGCCACCTTAGAACCACCTCCTGTTGTTGGCATGGCACGAACTTTCCACTGTGACCAGCTTTGGGGCTAGTGGTCAAGTTCAGCTGAAATCTCAGCTTGACCTGACATCAAGAAATGACCCAGCACTTTCAAAACATTCACCTTCACTGTTGTAGACAACAATTGTCAAAGAATGCCATTTATCTTTAAATTAATTTGAAGCATGATTAATAAAATCTCAGAGAGAGAACCTGGGGTTCAATCTGAAGATATGAAAAACAAAGCAGTCAGCCACTCGCTCTTACCTCTACCTCAATCTGAAATGGTGATCTTGCCTCCAGGAATCTCAGAATGAGACAGTGTCTGAGAGCTGTTTCCTTCCATTTTATAATCCTCTCCAGTTCTGAGATTAAAGGTATATACCACTGGGATGAAAGGCATGGACCTCCTGGTTTCTATGACAACTAGTGTAGTTACTGGGATTAAAAGTGCATGTCATTGTGGCTACTGGAATTAAAGGTGAATATCTGTAAGGTCAGCCAGTGTGGCTGTTTTACTTTCCCAATCCCCAGGAGTATCCGCGTAAATGAATGCAGACAGATTATAATAATATATACAGCTTTAATGGGGAAATAGATTTACAGAACCACAGGTTCCTGTGGAGAACAGGAAAACAGAAGAGGCAGTGGGCTCACGCTAGCCAGATTTATATGTAAACATTAGCCCGAGGCGAACACGCCGGCAAGCTTTATTTATTAAAATACACTACATTATTCTTCATTTTGTATGTGCCCAATGATCCTCATTCTCAGAAATCAGGTCGACCAACATTTCTACCTAGGAATCAGCATTTCCTCACACCCTATTCTCTTTCCAAGCTACATTTTCATGAACCAGGACAATTTTATAGGCCCCAAGATCACTGATGAAGCATTTCATTCAAAACACTTTTGAATGGATTTTTTTTCTCACATGAGTAACCAATTCTTCCATTATGAACATCAACTGGATAGCTAATGATCCAATTACATTTTTACATTAATCACCGAATACTATTGTCAAACTTCACATTACAAAGATCTTAAAGTTCATGGCCCCAAGTTTGCGCCCACTTCAGTTGCCAACTCCAAGTTACTTCTATCTCAGTTTAGAATGCCCCCATCAGACTGGCCTGTGGGAAAGCCTGCGATGCATTTTCCTGACTGATGCTTGATATGGGAGGGTCCTACAGTACCACCACTGGACTGACAGTCCTGAGTGTTATTAGAAGGCAAGCTGAGCAAGTTATGCAAAGCAAACCAGTAAGCATCTTTCTCCCATGACCTCAGGCCCCCAGGTTTCTGTCCTGTTTCCGCTCCTTCCCTAATTTCCCTCGGTGACTGTTGCCCGGAAGTGAAAGATGAAATAAACTCTTTCCTCCCCCAAGTAACTTTTCATCATGCTGTTTTATCACAGCAATAGAAACCTTAATTAAGATACATATTTCTGGCTAACTGATGGGGTTTCTATATTTCCCTTCACCACATCGTTGTGGTGGAACAACAAGCAGGCCTGGCCCTTCATGTTACAGACCATGAGAGA